>NC_142619.1:31422777-31573055 GCF_059453375.1 Lepisosteus platostomus
AAATTAACCTCATTTAATGAAGGGAAGACAGTCATAAAAGGTAGGAAATGTTGCTTCAGTTTAAATTCTCTTACAAAAAGATTTGCATAATTAGATTAAACCTCTTTGGTCCTTATTGTTTTTTTAACTTTTGCCTGAAAGTGGATCTAACAAAATATAAAACATAATTATCAATATGAGAACCCAAAATGATACACACAGGATAAATCATTCTAAAACTCAAAAAGGCAGAATACAAATAGTATCATTTTTATAAGACAATACATAATATTGTGAGACCATACATAATAACATGGGTCTACAAAAGAGAGATTTAAAGGCACTTGTAGATAAAGGTTACGTTCATTTTACTTGTTAATGTTGTTATATATGTACATAAGCACATTAACATAAATCTATAAAACTATTTTTATTCTAACATTGTTTCTCCTACACATAATTTGATGCAGTTCACTCTTAGCATGTTTAACTATACAAGCAGAAGGAATCTAAATAATTGCAGTCAATAAAAAGGAAACCGTGGTTTTATAGACCTGTAATTTACCAATGAAATCATCAAGCATTTAATCAATTAAAATCTGTCAAATATAATTTGAACACTGCTCATAGATGACAATTTAATTCTGAATTATGTAGATTATTTTTTGTAAAGCTTTGTTTTTTAGCTACTATGTTCTACCCAGTTAGAATCTACCTTTGTGTTTAAATAAGGGTCAAATGTGAGCCGAAGTTAAAAATCTGTTTTAAATTACGAATCTGGGCAACCACTGCCAAGTAGCTAGATTCCCTTGTGCTGTAAAGAAGCCTTTTTGGCCATAGGACAGAGTGGCCCATCTCCCTTCTGAACATGAGGGTTCAATGCACATGTTCGCAATTAAGCAAAGGGGGCACCTCCACTACATAAACATTGCCTTACTTAAAATGTCAAAGGCCTGACTCAATAAGACAGTACAGAACAGCAACTCAGTAAAAAATGTTAAATGGAATTCAGGAAACAGTTCACTTTTAAAGCTCAAGCACTTCAAAACTTAGATGTGTGGTTTCTTAATTGCACAAGAACTCAATTCCCACATTGTCCTACAATTCCTACAACATTGTTCATAGGATGTTCCGGGAGAAACATTGGGCAGCAATATACATGTTTCTGATAAGACTATAGTGGTTCTGGAAAATCTGTGTTCTGTAAACAATAAAATACAAAAGAGTTGTCACTAGACAGGCCAGATGGTTTGAATACAGTGCTGGAGTGTACAGGTATACTGAGGTACAAGCAGAATTATTACTGCTCTGAATTGAGCAAATCTCAGAAGCTATGCAAGGCAGGGCCTGCCTGTGAAGGCAAGTCTTCAAGGAAGACCAGGTCACTGCTGCATGTGCTAGTGGCGGGCCAGCAGGTGGTACTATGACCAAGGACAAAGTGCTGTCCTTTGGATGGGACATTAATCTGAGGGCTTTATTACTTTGTCTCTCAACATCAATTCGTAATTTTTAAAATAGATTATGGCTGAATTCTATGCTGGTCCTGCACAATCTGGCCTAGACACAGGGAGAACATGCAAACTGCTCGCAGAAAGTACACAATCACGCCATTGCGTCTCCCCCATATTCAATACACTTTACATAAGAACTGATAGCTGACAGACACACAGTAAACCTAAGTATGTCTTACGGAGAAATAATGAAATACATCAGTTCTTTGATAAAAATATTTTTTCTTTGGGGATTTTTCTCCATGATTATGATGTTCATCAGGATTAAGGCGTACGTTTTCAAAGGTGACAGAAACATAGTTTCTTTTTTTAGTCTCAAAGTCTTGTATTTAAATACCCGTCAATCAGTGGGAACCCTCTTCCAGACCTTTTTCATAAATTAGAGAACTCAAACACCATAACTGCAATGTAATTTCTGAAAGTGGGATGCTTGACTTTTGCTAGTAGCCATGTGTTCAACAGCTCCAGTTAACGGCTGAATAAAACTATAATGCAATACCAACTGTTTAATAATGGATCATTATTGCTTGCATTTGTACACTGCGTTCCATCTCAAATTATCCCAAAATGTTTAACATGCAGGTCGGACCACTAAAGAATAGCATCTGGGTGACTTACAGCAGCCATCATGTGCAATAAGCCCTACTATACAAGATTAAGTGGAAAAGTTATCAAATGATCAGTGATCAAATGAATGAGGGAGACGTTTAGGTAGACAAAAGTGAATTTAGCCAGACAACTGGGGTTAACACTCCTAGTCTTGCAGAACAGTGACGTGATATTTTTGACCAAGTAGTCAGGACCTTGGATTAATGTCCCATCCACAGGACAGAACCTCCTACAATGCAGCATCCCCTATCACCATTCTGGCATTCTGGGACACAGGTTTGGAAATTCTAGTCCAGAGGCAATAGTGCCACCTACTGCTCCAATAACACCAACCTGATTTACCTTAGAGGTTTTTCACAATAGACTTAGAAACTTTGAATGAATGCAGTGAAGATCCGTATTCGGTGAATACGGATCTGTGGTCAGTGATACCACTGAGTACTAAAGAGCAATTGCACAGCCTTGATTTGTGTTGCAAACAAAAAAATACTTATGAAACTAAGACACATTACGATGCTTATTTTATTCAATTACGACAATTATTCCCCTGTTGTTTTCCATTATTTATTAATTGTTTAATTCTTATGTTAGTCCAAGAGGATGCCTGCTCACGGTGATGCTAGCAGCAGATGACCCCAGCTGACCAATCCAACATTACTCTCTGGGGCGGTCTCCCGTTTGAACCTGTGACAGCCAATCAGAGAAATCAACCCGCGCTCAGAGCGGTGCCTTTATTGATAGGGCCCCTCCTGTGCCCTAACAACTCTGCTTCTGTTGAAATCGGTCCAAATCGAGTTAAAGAAGGCACAACTGGGTCCTATAGTTCTGTTTACAACATGGGACCTTGTTATTTCACCTTTTGTTCCACTTACAGACCAAAACCTTCGTAGAGTGAGAAGCGGCCACCTTGGCTGATCAGAGACGCAGTCACTAGTGTAAACGCTAACGGCAGCACCAGGGGGGAAAGAGCATTCAATAGAAGAATTTACCTTAGTCCGAACGTGACTGGGTCCTAGTGCAGGAGCTGCAAGAGGCTGAAGTACGGGCTCCACTCCAGATCATATCCACTGCCCTGCTCCTGCACGCCGACGGAACGCGCCCTCCTTTTCTTCTTCTCACTGTCCCGCCGCTTCCCAGACCTCCCTTTCTTTTTCTTCTTGCTGGTGATTTTGAGGGGCTGGTCCTTGTAGGTCTGGGACTTGTTCGTCTCCTGCGGGAGGTTGGTGCCCTCTTCCTCCACCCGAAAGCCCATGGGGTAGTTCTTGGTGCTGCCTGCTGGCTTGGGGTTGGTGGTGCGGCTGGGCAGCTCCCTGATCTCAGCCGTGTGGACCTCATCCAGGAGTTCCTGCAGCCACATGCGTCTCTTGAAGTCTTGCAAAGTCTTCCCCTTGTCGTGCATCAGCTGCGCGTGCGTCACTGACCGCTTGCTGCCAAGGGAACAGGGAGAGAAGGAAAGCAAAAGCTTGGACTAGGAAAAACATCCATGTATTGCAATTGTTAGCACTACATTAGGCCTCATTTTAGAATATTGTAGGAATTACTGTTCTGGGAACTGAACCTTTTTTGGTTTTGAACAAAAAAGATTACAAGAGGACTGAATACAAGTATTTAAAGTCCCCAAAGGCACATATAAAGGCAACTCAGAGGATTTCAGAATGAAGAGTGAAGCAGAAGCCAGAGGACACATGTGGAAAATTTGAGGAAGTGCATTTAAAACAGAGGCACTTCTTTACCCAGAGGGTTGTGGGAGTGTGGGACAAGCTACCCAGCTGTGTGGTTGAAGACAATAATGTGGTTTCCTTCAGGAAACGGCATATTTAAATCCTTATATTGATAAGATACCAACTACTATGAGGACCAAATGAGTGAGATAACCTCCTCCTCAGTTCCTATGTTCTTATACTTATTAAATTACATTTTAATTAAATTAAAATTGGGACATTTTTATAGAAACCTATAACTTTCTAAAGAGAATAGGGACATTTGTGCAATCATTTTTACATTATATATTATTTTCTATTTAGCGTCGTAAATGTGTAAGCCCCATCTAAGTGATTATATGAAAATGGTATTCGTAACAGTATTTCATTCTCTTAGGAGCTATCCAGTGATGAGTCACATGAACAAAACTTTGAATCGCTTCACTTAATAATATGATTTAGAAAAGTATCGAACTTGTTGGCTTCAACTTTATCCCATTAGTAACGAGAACGCAAACAATTTGTGTCATCATTATTGTTAATAGCTTCAGTATTTGAATTGTCCGTGGCAATAAACTACTTTGGAGATTAGTCCTCTAATATGCTCTATATCCACACAGCATCACCATCGAAATACTAAGCACATACTGTATTTAAAATGCTCTCCCACATGTCGCTTCTCAAATACAGGGATTATGTTTTTTTCATCAAACATTCGGTTTGATGAAAACAGAAGAGATCTCGCCAGTCGCCATTTTTTTATATTATTAAAGAATAAATAACATATCGCCGCTGACTTTAAAACCTCTGTCATCGCCTAATACAGAGCAGACTGCATAATATAATGCTTTGAATTTTGGAGCAGGCTTATGCCGCCTGACAGAAGCATTAACTGTTCCTATAAGGACAGGCCATGGAAATTTTGATGTGTATGTTTTAGTTTGTTATGCATGCTAGTGTTTCAAAGTGCCGAGCATTGCAATATTCTCGCAACCACGGCCAAGGTTAATTAAAAGAAGTACTGGACACATTCTTTTACAAACTTTCAGCAAAGCCTAATACCCTTTTTTTTATTCGCCTTGATTTGTTAGTTTACTGGTAAGTCTGACCGTCAAGTGTGACCGCAATATGGTATTGATACAAGTTGGTTGGACGCCGTTTCCCTTCAGTCACTGTGCGAACCTCTACTCTTGGCTTCCTTGCTCCCAGATAATTATTATACCTCCTCCTGCGTTTTGCCTCCTTATGAAACTGACAGATAACTGCCCGAATTCACTGAGTTACCTTGATTCAATCTGTTTTTACTTAAGTAATCAAGGCTTCTAAAAACCTGGTAGAACTCCAGGGACTATTTGATGTCGTATTTACCTTAAGTCCACAAAGTTCCAGATCCTCACACCTAACTAAAACAAATCAGAAACGGCTTTTGTATTTCACCAAAAAGGCTTACAAAAGTCTTTAGATTCCTTCTCTATGTTTATATGTGAATGTACAGGAAAATATTTTGATGTATTATCCCTATGAAGGAGTCAAGTCCAGTAAAAAATAACTTGATAAGTAAATATGTACTAATTTAGATTTAAACACTGGCAATGTTAAATAAAAACGTACACTTTACCAATGCAACCGACAATATATTAGTTTATCCTGTTTTTTAAAATGGTGAAATGCTGAACATGCATATAAGAAGCCACATTTTTCCATTTATGATGGCGCTTTTCGTGTCTCAACCAGTAGATGGCACTATTAAGAAAGAAATGTACATTTAATTGTGTGGGTTATGCATGCTATTTTTCTGAACAAGTTTTGAAAACGTTTGGAATATAGATTGAACCCAAGACAGCACAGAAAGAGAAAAGCAAAATGAAGTCATTAATGAGAATTGCAGTCCAAAAATAAGGAAACATATGTAATGTTATATGGGAAATACTATAGATATGCACGTGCTACGTGACAACGCGACATAATTTAAATGTTACGCACACAAGAGTGTAGCTTGACTGCTGTGCAATCATTTATTTTATACAAAGTTTATTATTGTTAAATTGTAATAGTACCTTTGCCTGTGGAAATGTTTGTCTTATTTAAGGCTTTTATGATACCTATATGGATTAAGGTTTGACTGAAAATAAAACTTGACTCTCTTCACTTAATCATTACCCCATGAGAACAATGTCATGGGTAATACAGGCACAGGAGAGACTTTCAGAAATGATGAGACTATTTCTTATTTGAAGCATACTGTGGGGTTCTGTTGAATGAACAGCAAGAAAGATTCACTGGGGCTCCAGTGACAGACAGCACATCGTCTGATGTGAAAGACGATGCCTAGTTCAACTCCTGGTTCCACCAAGATCACCAACGTGCTCAATTTAGCAAGGGACCTACAGCAGATGCAATAAAGCATCTGTTTTTCCTCTGATATGAAAAGGTGATTCCTTTTACAGGCACCCAGAGAGACTAGATAGACTGACAGGGTCAAGTTCTGTTTTCCAGGTTCTTAACAGCTCATTCACATCTGCTGTGCAGACTCATCAAGCACAAAGAGAATCTGTCCGGATATTACAAGTCCCTAACTTTTCAGCATACTTCCAGTGTCAAGGTGCAATGTGAAGTGGAGCATTCCATAATTGTCAAGAGAAGTGATTTCAAATTAGATTTAAAATAAATGACCAGCTTTCAAATTTAAGGGGTTCCTGAGCAGCTGAACGAGATACAAAGTCCCGTGCTAGATCTGAAGTCCAGAAAGTGCTGGATTTGTCATTATCTGACCGCAACTGGGAGCTCTCAAGTGGAGACATGCAAGTGCCTAAGCACCACCAGGTGTTGGTGAGCTTCATCAGGCCAGGGTTTTCCTGACTTCTGAGGAGCATGTGAGCTTGCAGTATTATTGATCAGAGCGCAACTAACCTCCCTCAGATGTTGCTTCTCTGTTGGTGGTGAGGTAAGTTTAGAATGATAAGAGATATCTGATGGCCTGACAAGTCAAATTAGGAAGGACACTTCTACAGCCTACAATGCTGAAGTGCACATAGTTTATTAAAGATTGTGGATTAGAAATTGAGGGCAATAAAATGAAAGGACAAATAAGGATTTTCATTAAGAAGAAAAGTTTTAATTGCATTCTCAAAATAGCACATATTTGTACTAATTTTCTTTTTGATTGTTACCAAAGATGGCATCTATCAAAATCCAACCAAAAGAAAGGTGACACTGTTCAAGAATTGCTTTCTGCAATATTTAGTTATGTTTGCATTTCATTCCAAGTAAAATAATAAAGACAGAATATTGCACTTTTTCCAGCACTGTTAAAGAATAAATATAGGTTTTCCAGCCAAGGATCGTAAGCTGACAGTTTTTCATTCTGAGGAAAATAAATTTTGCCACTTAAGAGGATGCTTTAGAAGAGATTCAGCAATTCCCTAATATTATGGTGAACATGAAAAGAAGTCTCTTCTGTTTAATGGTGGAAGTGCAGTGGTTTTATTACACAATAGTCTCACTACATAATGTCAGAATGTGAGTCTATCCTGCCTCCAGGAAGTTTGTTCTTACCATTTACCTGAGATTTTTTTGTAGGCAAAAAAGAAAAAGGCGAAACAACTGAAATAATTTTGACCCACTGTATCTAACAAATGATAATATAATTTTCAACCTTTGTTCTACAATGACATGTCTTTAGAAAAAAAGAACTAGAAGAAAAGTTTTCTTCTCTTTGTTATTGGTAGGAGAAAGGTAGCTTACCATGTACCAAACATGAAACATTTATGTTTCTGTTACTCATTAATTAAGAATATTAAATCCAATGCTTTTTTTTTACTGGTGTGCCATCCCTAAACTGGAATGTTTCTAACATAGCAGAATGCCATAAGAGGACAGCACAGTGAAAACTACCTATATGTAAAAAAGCATACATTAAATACAAGTGTAGAGCTGAGACGCTCTGTTGACATATTGTATGAGAGATGTCATAAGAGGCAAAGCAAGCGAGAATCATTACTGCCAGGATTCACAAGTGGTACATGTCCTCTTTTTTCATTACCACCCAAAGAAAAGAAAATAAAACTGACTCAGTGCCAGTATTTATAGCCCTTAAAGGGGAACATTATATTATGTAAATTTTCACAATGTCTATTTTCTTACCAGTTTCTATGTGCAGCTCATGATTATTAGTCACTTTCACTCTTTTCTTTTGCTTGGTCTCTTATTTCCCTGACATCTTAGAAAAGTACAAAAATCGAAAACATCAGTTGGCCCTTCATTGGCTGACCTCTGAGTAAAATAGCTCGTCCTGAAGGTACTTCAGTTAAAAATCTCTGTTGCGGGTACTTTTTTCAAAATAGAAATACAAATACCATGGCTCTTGCTTTTGCTTTTGAGAATCATGGGGTGTCTTCAGGAGAAATCGGTCTACTCACCAAGAAAAAAAGAAAAACAAAAAAGCCCAAGAAAAAATAAATTATTGAACGTGTGAAACTTAAATGAAAACGTGAAAAATTGGTAGTAAAAGTTCTAAAACATATAGGTGATTAGTGGTTCACCACGCAGGTGAAATATGGTTTTGGTTATGGTTATGCTGTATGGTTTAAAATCTGATGTAGAGTATCAGGGGACTGTGCGCTGGAAAGCTACTGTATTTCACCAGAAAGCTATATTTGCTACAGTCACTGTGCAGGAAAAACCACCCAATTATTTTTAACCTGGTAAGAGTCACAGCAAAAATGGCCATAGATTTTTAAACCACTGTGCCATGAGAAGAGCCTCTCTTCATTGACAGGCAATGACGCTCCAGGTTTAAATGCAGTGGGAGATACTCTATCTTGCTTATTTACTGTGATGCTGTGACTGTTTGAGGATAATTGGATAATAGGACTGCATTTGACAGTTTCATTTGTATTAGACAACTTCAATACAAATCTATATGGTATTTACATGTGCTTATATATTTTGTCAATGAAACACGTGAAGTTTTGGCTTTGTGCATGAAATGAAACACTTTATTCAGCATAAGAAATGTACTTACATATGTGTACATTTACACTTATGTACACATATGTATAAAAAAACAATAAAGTTCATTTTTAAATAGTAGACTGTTTTTGTTCTTCAAATAAATCTGCCAATAGAGAATTTAACATATTGGATAATTAAAATAATTCCTCTTGTAGGACAGCAAAAATGTGTTTATACGCACACAAACATTTCCCCGTTTTGCAAACATTAATGGTGAATTTTACTTATTTGAAAAGTGATATAACACCTTTAACCTTTTAATAAGCTTTCTTCAAACATTCCCTGCAGTGAAGGTACAAAAAAGAATGAGAAAAAAAATCTTAAAACATCCTGGAATGGCAAAACTCCAACAGAAATCTCTATTTGGCCTACCTGAAGTTAATTGTTTCTCTGTACTTGGAAAAATGCTTTCTACATTTAAGCTAACCACAATACATGTAATTTCAGCCAACTTCCAAGACCATTTATTTTAACTTCTTTTACAAACTTGGCAGAGAGTCAACCAAAACGTTTGTGTGACTTAAATGCTCCATGGCAGAATGCCAAAAGGATTGATTATTCTGTGTCTGCTTTATTTTGCTGTGTTATTTTTGTAGTTGGTATCTCTAAACAAATCTTTTAAAGGCTTGTATTTATTGATACTGTGTTAAAATCGGAATTAGGGTGTTTTTTATTCTGCTTGTTACACTACTGTTCTCAGTCATAATTTTAATTCTAATAAAGTATACATGTAAATGTAAATTAAAATATGTAATTGTCATATTTAAAGGCTTTCAGATCTGTTTCAAAAAACGATATTCTGTTGACACATTCACTTAGTGACACTTTTAATTAAAATGTTATGGGGGAAATGATTAAACAGTTGCAGAAATGTAAAATCTTCTAATTTTTATACCCAAAATGCATTAACTATTTATGTTTTCTTTTTAAGATTGTTTAAATTAAGTATTATTTCCATTTATTTGAATTTACTGATTCTGATTCTTTATACAGACATAATTGATTTTCTTTGTAGCTTCATTAAATATGTTATACCTTCTTTTCAAAGATGAAATAAAGTTTAAAATTAATTTTCATGGATGTATTTTACTGGGAATTAATGTTAAGTGGAAATGTGATTTTGATTAATGATTATTATTTTCAATTTCTTAATCAAGTTTTGCATACAGTATGGCATAGTAAAGCAATATTTGAAGCCGTACAGTATAAAAAAACTAAAATGAGTGACTCTTCACTACTTTTAATGACATAGTTTATCTTTTAATTAAGAATTCTTTTTAAAATATAAGAATTTTGTAGAATTTTCTGTCACAAAACCACCATCCCCTGATTGGAATATTATTCTTATGATGACAAGGTTTTCTAAACGACATCAGTTTTTTCTTCTTTTCAACAAGTCAGGCTATGAATATTTCCTATTTTTTTACAGAACATTCTGACAATACATGTGGGTCTGAGAAACGCATAATGTTAGATACATTGTGTAATTTGTAATGTCTTTCCTACATTAAATTCTTTATGCATATGTGATATTTTGAAAATTGGGATCGGAAAATGTTTATCTTCAACCACATCAGCAGGAAAAGAAACAAAATGTATTTGAGTGCACAGAAATAAGAAAAATCGTATTTCTCTAATGGAGGCTGACCCCTTGAACTAATAATGTTCAGCATCTAAAAATAGAAAGAATGATTATAAATCTGTAAATGTCGAAGCCTAACAGGTGCATAAATCTTCATGTCTTGGTCAATGTGAATCAAAACGTTTCTGACCTATTCTTTACTTATTTAACTGGAGTTACACTTATCTTACGTGCTGTAAGACGACAATTAACTTTGTAGTAACATCATAAAATGAAGTAAAACACTTATAACTGGGCTTAGATTTCTGAAAGGAAAAAACAAAACTTGAATGATTTTAAATTTCCAAGCACACTTTTTAACCAGCTGCTTAATTTAAGGTCCAGCTTTGCTTGGTCCAAATACATCAGTATTATTTTCAATGTATTTGAGACCCTTCTATATACAAACATAGGAAATTGGCCAGAGCCAGCGCATACATGCACAACAAAGTGCAGTTCTGGTCACAGGGGCATAAATAAATAAGGCCATTTCTGTTTCTAGCAGACAGTCCAAAAACCCCAGCCTACCAACTGAGGACGGGCTGAGGTAATAACCTAAAACATCCTGACTGAAGTTCCAAACAAGCACGCACTGAAGGATAATATGTCAAACTTAAACAGAAAAAGAAATTCACCGTCTGCTTTTTCCAGAGTGCTGGAGTAAGTCTCGTAGTACTTTCTGAACATAAACATCCTGACAAATCTATAGAAACAACCCTGAAAGCTGTACAAAGCCTGTTAAAAAGATACAGTAGATTGAGGATGAAGTGTACTACTGCTTTGTGCTCAGTATGTATGATTCCCATTGACTGAATTGAGCCTGAAAGTTCTGCACTAAAATTATGTACACCCAAAAAATTGGTTTTGATTTTTGTAGTTCAATACTGCATTACAGCCTGCCTTAATACTGCATTAAAGGTACACAACACAAAATTAAAATTCATCTGGAAAGTTACCGTACTAATATCTATGAAAGTTGGAACATCATGATGAAAAATTAGAATGAGAAACAGTTTAACAATAAATAAGTGCATCCTAAAACGTGCAATTTGTACTCTTAAAAAACACCAGTAAGGTAGCCATCACGAATGGAAAGTCGATTGTAACTCTGACTTACACTCTGTTGCTCAGAGCATCAAGAGGTCTCCCATAGTGTGGGACAGGAGAGCACAACAAAAAGACAGCAAAACTCCACTGCTGAAATAATCTCCTTGAACAAAGCATCCTGGGAAAAAGAAAGAGAGAGAGTTAGCTTTCTTTATTTAAAGTATTCTGAATGCATTCAGTGGTTCATTTTCAAAAGCTCCTTTCAAAATGGATCTGTTTTCTATAAATTAATCTGTTCATAAATTACTCTCTTTGGCTCCATTTAGACTTCCACTTTGATTAAGTAATAAAATATCGAAAAACCCTTGGTGGACTTTGTGAACACATGTATCCCATTTTATTTTATATACAGTAATTTATATGTGCATGCAATAAAAGAGCCCACCCTTGACTATGGTTCTGTTTTAATTACTCTTGCTCTTATACTATTCCTAAATAAAGACAAGCTGCTAATACTGAAGATTTTAATGTATGCATTGTGCTTCAGCAAACTTTATTTGCTCCAACTGAAGATGCACTGATTATTGGATCTGTTGCAATACAGAATGCTATTAAAACATAAAAAAACAAACTCACTCAAATAACCACAATTTAAACTGAATGTCAACTTGGAAGAAAATAAAAACTTACTTTCCCAAGGAACAGCTTTACAAAGCTGGTAGCACGTTCTGTCTTCAGCCTCCAAAAAGAAAGAAATCTTCAAGGAGTAGCCAGTCTGAAATAAAATAAAGCATGTTGAAGATCAATCCCCGCAGTAATTAAGTTCCTGTAAAAATAAATCAGAATTATGTTATGGAGACTCAGGCATTACAAGAACCAATAAAGACAAAAAAATTCCTCTCTTGAAATATATTGGGCTGTTCACTTACTTGTTATTTAAAATTAAAGAAGCAAAAAGAAATGAAGACAATATATATCGACAACGCTCCTCCTCTGAAGTGCGGTTCTTTGCACTAGTTGCTGTGCTGATTAGAGCTGAACAGTTTCTTGTAGTAGTACAGCCGCAGCAGGAGTGATGAGAAAGTTTGGAGCATGCTGCCTGTGCAGGTTTGTGCAGGGCTCTTATTGGAATGAGTTAGCCTGTGCCCTGGCTTTGTCTCCCCCTGTCTGGGAGTTCATTGGAAAGCATGCTGGTGGATCAGTGGCAAGGAGGTGGCGCCCAAGGAACACACAGACAAGAACAAAAGACCCTAAGTGACAGTGTGTGCCTTGGAGCAGCTGTTGCTGGAGACGTTAATGCATGTTGTACAGGGAAAGGATCCCCTGTGCCTTTAACCCCCAAACTGTGCTGCAGACCCCCAGGAAACACTAAAGGAAATTCATAACATTCCTTCCTCTAAAGGGCCAAATCTGTGAAAAGTGAGAAACCCCTTTTCAATTTAAACATCTTGAAGACTGAAATATGGAATTCAGAGGCTCTGAATCATTACTTGTTTTGAACCGAACAACAGAGAAGTGACTGCACTCACAGTTTAAGTCAAGTTTAATCTATTTCTGTTATGATTTAGATGTTTTGCTTAATGCATTTAAGCGTACAGGGTTTCACTTTTTCTTGATTCTGATTTGTTTCACTCTCGTTCTTTTTATTTTTTGGGGGATCTGTGCTTATTAAAACTACAATTGACAGCTTCTGAATTTGTTATTTAAGATCTAGCTATAAAAAGCGTGCATATTACTTCCAATCACTTTGACAGAAATGAAAAGAAGAGTAGCATGCATTTCATTTCATTTTAGTGGTTTCTAAGTACTTTGGTGCTCTAAGTTTTAAGAGAAATAACTTAGGGTCTCTGCTTTGACTAAAACCTGACAAAAATATACTGTATATGACATAGACACTTCAATCAAATTTTAACAGGTGTGCAAAATTGAAAACATGAAGGTTCGCTTCTCTACAAAGAATACTATCTTCATGATTAGCTGCCTCTGTCAAATGGCTTGTACAGGTAAAATTACCCTGTAGCTGCTGTAAATGTTTAAACAACAGAATAACAAGCATTATGTTCCATATGCTGGAAGGATTGTGATTATCTAGTTGTTGTACATGATTGTTTAATGATTATAGTCACAATGTTTCCACACAGATATTTTGTGGGATAAATTATCATCCCTACAAAGTCAGGGGACATAGACGTATTGTTGAGAAAACAGATTTCAGTAAAGCATATCTGTACATTTCAAACTCTGAATGCCTGAGGCTGGAATTGTGAGTTACAGGTCTGTTAAAATTGACATATATCTTACATATCAATATCTATACATGTACAGACTTTAAAATGGAGATAATATAATGAACAGGTTGAATGGCATACAGTAATTTACCAATACAGTTGGTGACACCCATACAATGATATGCAGGAATATATTATTACTTTATATGTTATACATACTTTATATGTAGTGTTAAATGAAAATATTATTTATCTCTATATTTCTGTTGACTTAGAAAAAATTACAAAATAAGAGACAATTATTCTTTTTCAGATAAATAACACGATCTTTGTTGTGTTAAAACATAAATATATTTAGATACAAATGAAAAGTGTTATTACTTCTTTCAAACTCGATTAGAAATGCAATCTTTCCAAAAATGTCAGTCAATCTGTATCATATGTTTAAGAATATTAATCATTTAATTTTAAGAAAGGTTGTTCAGCAGAGAAGTGTCATTATTCAATGTTGTTTTGTTGCTTTTACTCAATATTAATTTGTTTGCAGTGCAAACTGATAACTCATAATCTTAGTACCTTGATAATTAATAACCCTGTAATGTTTTGTTTGTAGTATTAACCAGTCTCCCATCATCTTGTATCTCAAATCGAATGCTAAGTAGTAGCAATAGTTTGTGATCATCATGTTTATCATGTTCACTTCTTTAACTTTTTAAAACATTTAAGGAAAACTGCAACCTTGCAAACTTGCAAACTTGAAGATTTCTATGAAGTACGGTATATTCTTCCCTTTGCTGAGATTTAAAGTGTTTCTAAAAACTTCCTAACAAAACATTTTAACACTTCTTGCCTCAAAACTGACAAATTGAAGGAAAATGATAAATTTTACTCTTATTTTTATGGATAGCAAAGAGCAAACAAATTAAAATTTTGCCATTAAATAAGTGCTTTTGTAATTTAACAAGTTTTCCAGGAAAGTTTATAAAAGACACAGTGGAAGCAGTTCCTTTAAAAGAACTGCTACCATAGCAGTTTCACTTTAAAAGACGATGTTCTTGGCTGACGCCTGTTTTATCCGTATCACTTCCTTGAAAAAGAATGTGGACTACAGCACTTGGCGTCATATTCCTCCAATCTTGTACACAGGCCTTGGATAAAGAGCGTCTGATCAAATTGTCAGTTTTGAGTTTTACATTATTTCATTTTCATTTACATTTATTTCATTTTCTTTTTCTTTTGCATTTCACAAGCTGTAACTCAGTTATGAAGGAACGGAAAGCCCAGATGGAGCACCCTGATGAAATCTACTTATTAGTGGATATATTACATGCACATTGCTGTACTGTACTGGAGGGAGGGGCTGCCTTGAGTGTCTCTGCTCGTGTGTCTTCAGAGGGGGGGCAGCCGGGCAGAGAGTTGAAGAGACTTGGGTGAGCTGACACGCATCCAGGTGAGAAGACAAGAGCACAAATACGACATGCAAAAGGGCCACTGATTCGTTTATAGCAAAGAGTGTGCTTCTGTTTGGAGTTCTTGTAAAATAAAATGTTTTTGGTTAAGGTACTGTATCTTTTGAAATAAAGGATTGAATTAATAAAAAAAACGCTTAGGACAGGGGGTTTGTAATCCCACCTCCTGTTGCTTTGTACTCTCTGACACTGGAAAGTCACAGACAAACTGAGTGTAAACAATTGCGATCAGGCCCTGTTATACTAGAATATGGAAACATACAGTACTGCAGTACAATGAAATGATGAACATGATGAACATACTGCAGTACAATGAAAAAATACATAAGCAGTAGTGATTTCTTTCCAAGACATTTCTGGAGAACGTAAAATGACAGCCATGCTTAGTTAAGGGAGGATAGGAAAGAATCATGGGAGGTTCTTCATGCCTGCCATTGCAATGTTTCATGTGTCTGTCAATGCAGTTTTTGAAAGGAGCTCAGTGCTGGAGCAGTGACCCAAGGCCATCGCTGGCCTTTGCCTGCCACTGCTCTCTTTCAACACTGGTGTCACCTCCTCTTCTAGTTTGGCAGGACTAAGTCAGAAATGTCAGTCAATGGCTATATTCTAAGATGGGCATCCTGATTTCATACTGATTGACAGCCATCACTCAGGTAGAGCAAACTGCAGTACGACATAAGAATGGCACATGAAGCTCCTCCAGCTATTTGCTTTTAGACCTGCTGTGGGAGCCAAGAGCAGGTGTGGGTGACTGCTCTGACACTGACAGTGTAACTTGTTTCCTCAAGGAGTGGTTCAAGAGCTCGGGAGTCTGATTAATGACAGGCAAGTTTAAAGAATGCCTTAAGTTAATTTTACACACTGTCTTTAAATCCTTTAGAGTCAGCTACGTGGGGTCAATACCAAGTGTTGACTGTCACTTCTATAGATGAATATATTGGAAGAGATGCTAGCATAAACGGGATTACCTGATAAAGGTTCCTGGAATATGTTGAATATTTTTTGTCTTTTACTAATTAATAAAGAACAAGCCTGAAATATTTGACCTAAGCTTTATGTTATAATGTTCATTAGTTACAGTTTATATCCTGCAAAAATGGATTTTGTCTTATTGACTCATTTGAGATCAAATCCCCTGTGTCAAGGGGCTGATCTTATGACAGCAGGTTTGTCGCAAGTACCGATTGGCTTGGGATATAACTGTTGCACGAGAAAGAAACCATTTCAAACTTCATCATTTATTCTGCATTATGAGGCCTGAATTTTATGTATGTTCCATTATACCTTCACTTCCATTTCTGATGAAAAATATGGTAACATACTGCACTGTATGTTCAGTAAGACCTTAGTGATGGTGCTTTTATGTTGAGCTCTGTGCAAGATCCAACATAAAAGCAAAGATTTAAAAAAACTCTTAGTAATACAAACTCCACTCACGAATGCTGTAAGTAAACACATTACTTCTTCAAAACAGGATATATTCATCCTTTAGTTCTACTGCGTGATCTTGACACACTGCTCTTCCCAGTAGAGGCCACTCTAACAACATTATCACTTTTGCTGGATCGTTCATATGGGGTATCCTGGACTGACGCAACCACCAACCTGCTATAGAATCAACACACATACTGCCATTAAGTCAAGTAGCACACAAGGTTCTGTATACTTGAACTGGTCAAGCAGTAAAACAAACGAAGAGGTGTTGAGTAAGCCTTCATAGAGTAAAGACTTACAAAATATGGCGCATGTATTTGAGGCTAAAGGAATTTATTACAAGTTTTATTCCTGTCAAAAACATTCTTATACCTTATGCTCAGAATAAAGCCTTAAAAGATTTCTGATGAGGCTTTGGCAGAAGATCAGTGTTTCTTACTCTGCAAACGTTCTTCTAGTATTCCAGGCTTTTCATGATTGAGTGTTTGATGTTACTGATGAAATGCTATTTGCCAGACCTGTTCTAACCTCTCTGTATACGTCTGGAGTGTATTTCTGATTTTGGAGCTCATTTCAGTAAAGAAATCATCATACATTTCACTTCAGTCTATGTCCCATTTCAGTTTTTGTCTCACCCCTGTTTTCCTTGCAGGGCTACATGATTGTTATGTTCATAGATAACTCATTATATGAAACCAAGTAATATCATGCCATAAGAACAGTGATGTGCCTTCAAATGGCCAGAAAAAGCGCACTGTACAGCACCCATTGGAAGAAGGAAAGACCGAAAACAAATGACATTTTTCCTAGATTCTTTTCTTTTTTTATAGGAACATAATCTGACATTCTACTCATAAGCTCTGCCTTTGAAATGATCTAAAGCAGACTGAAAAGAACACAAAGGGCAAAGCTAAATTTTGACAGACTTCACAAATGTTTAACATTATGAATCATTCCCAACATTCCACAAGCACCACACTTCCAAACTGTGTTAAATTCACAAGTGAAAATATAGCTATTTGCCTGTTGAAGAAAGCCGTTTTGTACAATGGGTGAGAGTTGTCTCCTGTGTACAAGGGTAATTTTAGAAGGAAATCTCATTAAAACCAAGCATGGATGATCTATGTCCTGAATCATTTACACATATGGATCCTTGAACATTATAGAAACCATTCACTCTAGTACTTCTAATGTTAAACAGATTTGAAAATTGTTTTAATAAAGATTTGTTCCATGATTATGTTTTCTTTAAACTTTGACTTAAATCTTAAGTCAACACAAAAACATAAATTTATAAACACTTTTTATATTAGTCTAAATTTTCAGACTTAGAGGTGGGGAGGGTGAGCATTTTCCAAATGTTATTGTAAGAAAGCAATTCAAAATTTAAATGTGAAGCCAATAAAATTCAGATTGCTTGCTTCAGAAACAGCAGACCATTTGCCACTATGTGGATGTGTAGAGGAAGTGAAGACAATCCATTTATAACATTTCTGGAAAACAATCAACCCCAAATATGTCAATATTGTTAACTTAATATTCACCTTTTTCACAGGTTGTAACTTGTGCTTTATCAAATTTCCCCATTAGAAATAATGGTACCATATGTGAATAACTGAATAGTGAGCCTCAATAAAATAGTTCAATGGCCCTTATTTCACCTACTTAGATAATGAAAATGAAGAATATGCACTGTATCAAGCATAATGTTTTCTGTATTGTAATACAGTGCAAAAACCACTGTGTCTTTCAGTTTAATTACAGTTGAGTACTAGTTGAACAGTTTATGTTAAAAGGAAGTACACATAGGAAGTTGGATAATATTTTTTATCAGTTATACAGTGTATCCACAAGTAGTCCATTACCGCATTTACTAAATTACTGGCTAGCCTTGCAGATAAATCTTTTGATGATTTTTGATGATTTGACAGTTTGTAATGATTTGTAATGAAATGTTAAAGAATATCTGAGGGATTGGATGAGTTGTTAATGAATTCAGTTATTATACTGTTCACGATAAACTCAGAATCTGAGTGGTCAGTTTCATGTTTCATGTGTTTTTTGCAGATTACTGTGCTACTTGCTAACTATAGCTAATTACATTTCAGTGGAAAACATCATCTTATCAATGCACAACAGATACAGAAATAAAACAGTGTATTTCGCGAATGATAGGCTATAGCCTCTGAGCATCAAACTGTGTATTGTTATTCTCTTAAGCGAAAAATGTTAATCTGTAAAAAAATTAGAAAGTTTTTATTCATTTGCATTTTTGTTTATTTATATGTTTTGGGAGCAGCATGGTGGCACGGCTGCCTCACTGCCTCTGTGTCCTGGGCTCAACTCCAGCCCTGGGCACCTGTCTGTGTGTGGTTTGCCTGCTCTCCCTGTGTTTGCGTGGGTTTCTGCTGGGTGCTCTGGTTTCCTCCCACCTCTTACAGACATACTGGCCGGGTTTGTCTGGTGACTCTAAATTGCCCCTTTCTCTATGGCCATCAAAAGGCTTCCCAGGGGAAGAGCAGTCTGATTCTCTCTGTCCCTCCTTGCCCTCCTCAGGCTTCAGTCTGCCACAGCTTTCATCAGAAGACGTAGTGCTGTGACAGTGGGTGGCTGGAGGTCTACATTGCGTCTATACAGGGGGAAATAAACATGGTCCATTTCTCTTCAAACTTCACTCTTGCTCAATGAGCACATGGGTAAGACAGCTGTCAGTCTGTTGATGCTTTTTAACTTTTTCTGCTGAAGAATACCAATACCATTTGCCAAAATAGTTAGCGATAACCTAAAATGTGTTAATATTAGGAATTGACAGTAACATAAAACGTGTTTAGGTGATAAAGTTGATTCTCTATTGGTCTACGTGATTCACCTCATTGTCTTAGCAGTTTCTAACTAACTAAATGTTAGTTTTATATTGATAAATGTCCTCTTAGCTCATTAGTGGTGTCTTAAAGCCTGTTGCTTTATGTGTATAAAAGGAACTTTGGTTTATGAATAAAAATATATGAGAAAAACGTGAGGGTATTCACCTCCTGGGTGGCAAATTAGTTCCTAAATTGCTTCTTATTTTACAGGCTCCTTGGTTTGCAATGGTTTTAATTTGATGAGGAGTCTTAAAGTGCTTTAAATTAAGACAACTACTGTGTATAGCGACCCCTCCCCCCTCTTAAAAGTCTGCTTGTTGCAATTTCCAGCTGGTCGGCTCCCACCTAATATAACGTTTTCACATTCAGTAGGAAAAAAAGACCTCATATGATTCCATTCTGCAAAGTCTACTTTACCTGCACATAAACAGGTAAAAAAACAACTTTCCTGGCAGAGAAACCCATGTGGAATACATGCCAGGAAAGCTGTTTTTGATTCATAGTAAATTGCTGCTTTTTGGCAGAGTGTGGCATACACAAAAAATGTTAGCTTTTAATCTTAATACTTTTTTCATTTTTCCCCTTTCAAAAACAATCTTTCTCACAAAGGCACGTACTGTTGTGCCTCATTTTTTCGTTTTTATCCCTGCTTGTAGTCATTGGGTGGCTAGCATGGAGGGCAGCTAGAAAGAGTCTAGAAGTACAGTAATACCCTACAGAGCTCGGAATGCATATTGGAAGCTGTACTTAAATCGGTTTCGACAATGTTTTTGGCACAAGCTGGTCTTCTTGAGCAGTGAGCTACTGAAGAGGCTAGGTAGGAGCACGCTCTCTAAGGAGGTTATCAAGGCCAGAGAAAAAATAATGGGAGATTGAGCGACCACACACATTAATCACTAATATGTGATTGATTATTCATTTAAAACAGGGTCCTAGGTTACTGGTTACACAGGTATTTTACAGTAGTAGAGTGGACACTCACTGCAGTTACCTGTCCTTTATCCTAGGCTCCTTGTCTATTGGGATTTGCTCCACTTTGGCAGAAGAAAGTGTGTGTTTTAAGGAGAAGAAAGACAAGGTGACTGTTTTTTATCTCTGTTTTTGCTTTCTGCTTGGGTAGGTTAAGCCTATATGCTACCGGTTCTAATCTAAGTGGTGATTACATTTTAAAAGGAAACTATAGCATTGCTCTGCAGCACGTACAGTACTGTAGTACAACAGCAGGCGGGAAACCTGCTCACAGTGCTGCATGTGCTGTGGGTGAAAAACTGCTGCAGTGTATAGTCATTTTTAATTGTCCTTTAGCTCTTCCTAGATCCTCTGGCCTTCAATGTACAGAATGGAGAATGGCTAACCTGTGCCTGTGGTATTTTCTAGGAAAAAAGAGTGAAAATGGAATACTGCATTGCAGTCTGCCTGTTCTACAACTACAACATTTCCCGATAAAGTAGATTGAGATGCTAACTTCATTATTTTAATTAAATTATTTTAATCATTGAAGAAGATGGGATTTTTAAATCAAAGACATTTGGTGTCAGCCAAAAAATATAAATAAATATATTTATAATATTCAGCTTCATTTAAATCAGTTTTTCAGCATTACAATGCTTATTAAATGGGAAACTCCTTTAAATGTGCAAGATTTTTTCATTTTTTCTGGACTGATGTAATTTAAGTAGAAAGTTAGCAATCAAGTTTAATTTTCTTTCCTTTTCCTGAGTACATATATATATATATATTTCCATACAGACTTAGAGTCTTGCTAGGGTAAACCACAGTGCTTGCACCATCACACATACTGTACTGTACATTTTGTTCAATGAGATTATTTTTTGCTTTTCTTTGATGAAGCTCTCATAGTCATGTTAACCATTCTGGAAAGAAATATAAGAGAGTGCTTGCATTTGTTTGCATAAAGGTACAAATTCTTTTGTATTTCTAAAAAAAGTCAATGCCCGTGCAGATTTTTCAATGAGGGATTCAGATACGCTGATAGTCACATGGAAATGCATATGCTTTTCCAGCATTATTGAGAATTAGTGGTAATTTTCTTCCCTTTTCAAGAATAATAGTAGATATATTTGGTTTCTTATGCCTTCTCCACCTTTGTTTTTCATTATTTTAAATAAAAAAAACTTGTAAGGGGTGTTTTTTTAAATGCTTCTGGAATGCCAACATTTAGACATTTAGTAATTTAGATGATGTCTGTATGAGGCATGGAAAAACAAAGGAAAAGACATATTTCATATTCTCTATTTGTATGCAATTTAGTGCTGCCTTTCAATGGATTTTCTGCTAATTATTTTATTACAGCTCTGTTTAATGTTTTGCTGTGAACGTTCAAACCTTACTGAATAAGACGAAGGCACATTTCATTCTGTCATTATTATCATTAAAAAGCAGTAATGCCCAGAAGTTCACTGTGAGAAACATTTTTGGCAGCGTTTTCCTTTCATCTCATATTACTCACAATCAAAAGCCACAACACAGTCTCTGACGAATCTGGTTTACTGCAGGTACAGCGATCTGCACCTGGGAGGAAACCAGACCCTCTGGAGAACAAAACCAATGAATGTGGACTGTAGTTTGAAGAAAATCACACAGTGAAAGTCCACAGAATACCTGTGTGAGAACAAACAAGTAAATGGTAAATACTATCAGATTGTCTGTCATTCTGATTACTTATTGGTATTGTTTTTCCTCTGTTTCTTTCACAACTAGAAGTTTAAACATGTTCGTGTGAGTAAGTCAAAACTATTAGTTAAAATGCATGTCAATTTAGTGACCTTGGTTTTTATTGTACAGTCAGTGGTTAAATATTTTGCCAGTTTTCACACTTATAAACAGCAGGTTTTATTGGCTTAAAGAATCCCACTTAAGAATTAGTTTTGCTGCAGTTTAACTTTCCCCAGGAGATCTTTGCAGTAGGCATTTCTTGACATTTTCCTCAATGCTTTTTTATTTTATGTTTTGTTTTACAATGGTTATATCATCCATTACGTTTCATTAAAAATAAAGTAAAATAAACATGAGAAAAGCTACCATGAAATGTGTATTTGACAGAACACAGAATAACTATAAAAGATTCATTTATAAACCACAGATGCAAACACACACCCACACTCACACAAAGAAAGCACAGCTGAAAGAAACTCTCTCAACCACATTCCATAGGATTTAAAACTGCAAAACAGAAGACAGCAAATACAGCATCAGAGTAACTACTAACTTTGATAACGTTTTACTCCTCTATTGAATCTGTGACAAATTGTTTAACTCTTTAGCTCAAATACTTACCCTTTGTTGAGATATAAATGTAAAACACATTATGTGTTGTCTAACTTAATTTGTTTAATATTGAACAAACTTCACCAAATGTCTACCAAATAACAAAATCAGTATAAAGTACTTTGTTAGGTTAAATATATATGACTTTACATATTTAGAAGAAAATATGAAAATAAAGAGACTTACAGATACAGGAACTATAAAAATTAACATTAACTTCAGGAAACTGGAGTCTTCTTTGCAGTTAACAACTTCTTTCCTCTTTGTGATTAACAATCCAGAGGGGATCTTTCCAAAACTAAAGTTGGCTGGGAAAAAAAGGAATGCTTTTATCTTCTTTTTACTCTTTCCTGTCAGTTCCAAATATTTTTGACAGGTCTGTGAAATAAAAAAAAACTAACTGATTCAAATAGGCTGAGAATTAAGGGGGAAAGTATACAGTATATGTAATATTTTTTGTATATAATGGTATTTAGAATTGATCTTGAGCCTCTGTTGCCTTCTCAGTTCAATTGTAAAGAAAGTTGGTTTTTCAAAATTTATACAAGGTTGAACCCTATTGCTGACATCATTTGCTAGTCATCAGTGCCTCATGGTAACAGAAGACATACTGAATATGTATTCATGCACATGCACTTACTCACACACACAAACACAAATCATTAGGATATAATTTATAGCCCAAGGCTATGACATTCTGCCAATGGAGCTTGTATTATGTTTTCTTTGAAATCAGAAAATCACATGTTATGTACTAAGTGTGGATTTGGGGCAGAGGAGGTGTGCATGTTTCATACTGCAAGGGAAGGATTGATTTGTTCAAAGTTTCCAAGGAAAAAAACCAATTATGTGTATATATTTTTAAAGATTAAAATTAAGAGTTCGAGATGAGAAATACAATAGCCATTGTTTTCTTTTTCTTTCTGTGGCTAAAGCAATAACTTAACTCTGATATAAGAAAAAAAGGTCTTACAAAAAAGTGTAGATGACTGGGGTGGAACTGAGAACCCAATACAAGAGTATTCTTTAAAAAAAATACAATTCTATTTGGTCTTATTTTCTTCTTTCATTCCTTATGCCTTTTTGAATGAAGAAACCCCTCCAGTGCTCTTCTGAAGCATCCTGTTGAATGGGTTTCAAAATGTAGTTTGTTGTGTACACCCACCCTTTGTATACTCAGTTTTTCTTTTGGTCTAGATTTCTATGTTTAGATTAAAATAGTGGTCTGGATATCCCCTGAACTACAGGCTACTCATTTGTTTGTTTTGTTTAGATGGGCAGCACTTCTAAACAGCCAGGAAAAGCAGCCAGGCAGTCCTGTAAAAATATCATTCCTTCAAGTCTCAGCTTTGGAAATGACATTTTTCTCATTTTTTTCATAATTTCTATTGTTTGTATACTAATGAGAATAGACTCTGAAAATAATATACAGTATTTCCACTTAATCCTGTTAAAACAATGGTGACTAGGAAATGCAATGAAGCAAAATCAGATTTAAATATCACTCTGTGATATAGTTTTAATTTATATCCTTCTTAAAGTGATGTTCTACATATTCACTAACATACAGTATGAATAAATTAATGCATATTAAGGAGCAAGTCATCTGAATATGTGGTCAGTATTATGTAATATGTCCACAAAGGCAATTACAATTTCCACTCAGTAAACTGGGTAAACTGTTTATACATGTTATTTAAAATAACATCTTTAAGGGATTAGCTAATTATGCATGACCAGTGTTTTTATTTATGTCTTCTGAAAGATTTTCAGTTTTGCGGAATCTAGTAGTAGTCTGCTAGTTTTTAATCAAGAAAACTCTCTTGTATTAAATCCAGAGTTGAGATTATATAGTATTCCAATGTATCATTCCCATGATTTCCGGACAAAGCAGATGATATTACAATGCTCTACCAATTCAAACTCTTGGGGGTAACTTGTATTGTTTGGTATTTACTAGAAATGTATATTTTAATTTCTATATACAGTATACGGTATAGACATTTATATTGCAATCACAGTAAAAACTCACATTACTGTACATGTGCATGAATTAAAAAAACAAAAAACCCACTGCTTCTTTTGAATGCCCCCCAATGCATGCATTTCCTTTTGAATGCATAAGGAAATATTAAATCATGCTGGTGAATCACAGAATGTTTCTCTTCTTTGGCTCTTCAGATCTTCTTGATGAAGTCACAAGGGTGCGCTTGAGTTTCTAAGTAAAAATTTAACTTCAACGTAGGTGTACAGATGCATATTATGTACAAAGGAGACACAACACAGTGTGTAATTGATTTAATCAAAGATTGTAAACATATATCAAACAAAATCACACAAAAATATGTGAATAAAACATTTTTTTTTGAATATGTGAATAAATCTATGCCAGCAGCCATATCACCCTGCAACTCACAACTGGCAACCCACTGAAGCTAAGCAGGTGTGAGCCTGGTCAGTACCTGGATGGGAGACTTCCTGGGAAAAACTAAGGTTGCTGCTGGAAGAGGTGTTAGTGGGGCCAGCAGGGGGCGCTCACCCTGCGGTCCATGTGGGTCCTAATGCCCCAGTATAGCGATGGGGACACTATACTGTAAACAGGTGCCGTCCTTCGGATGAGATGTAAAACCGAGGTCCTGACTCTCTGTGGTCATTAAAAATCCCAGGGCGTTTCTCAAAAAGAGTAGGGGTGTAACCCCGGCGTCCTGGCCAAATTTCCCATTGGCCCTTACCAATCATGGCCTCCTAATAATCCTCCTCTATGAATTGGCTTCATTACTCTGCTCTCCTCCCCACTAATAGCTGATGTGTGATGAGCGTTCTGGTGCACTATGGCTGCCGTTGCATCATCCAGGTGGATGCTGCACATTGGTTGTGGTGGAGGGGAGTCCCCATTGTAAAGTGCTTTGAGTGGATTGTCCAGAAAAGCGCTATATAAGTGTAAGCAATTATAATTATTATTAAATATCAGAGAATGACCATAAGTTTTCAGTAAGAAATCTGAGACACTATGAAGATGAAAATACTGCAAAGACAGTGTTGAGTATGGTGTACCTGAGAATTCACACAGTCCTTGCAGCAGGTCATAGATACATAGACCTCATCAAACTGTGGATCGTTTCTTCAGAGTTACTGTGTGGCTGCAGGCATCTAGTAGATTTTAGTGGCAGTTGCTTTCTTAGGTGACATTAGCAAGTTGGTCTCACTGACATTTTACTGGGGAGAAAGCTGACAAAAGTGGGCAAGACCTCAGCATTGTTTTCTTGAAGTCATGTCAGTGTAATATTAGCATTGTTTTTACTTGTATCGTCTTGCTTAAATATAGACACTTTAGGAGTGGACTGCAGACAGAAAAATTGTTAGCACATTGGATTCAGTGAGGCTGCCTTAAATCTGCATGAAATGCATTTTTGTGTTAAAGGAGAGTTCTCTCCATTTTAATCACCAGCATTCAGCATTACTCTGGCAGGGAATTAAACTCTCTACAACTCTCTGCCACCACTTCAGGTGTTCTCTAGCTCACAGATTATAGTGAATTTAGCTGTTAACGTGTTGCCCAAACAGTCTCTAAAGACACAACTAATGCATGGAGTATTTTTTCCTGGAACTTCTCATGATCATGTAGGACAGGAATGAGATTATTAGTGGGGTACAACAGAGATCAGTTCTAGCACCACAACTATTCTTGTTCTATACAATTAATTTAGAATCTTGAATAGCGAGTCAACTTGTCAGGTATTTATCTTATCTTATACAAAAATTGGTCATTTTGCAAAAAAGTGCAACAACAACAACACAAGAGGACTGAAGAGGATCTTTAATCAAATTCATGGCTGAACCCTGAATAGCTCAAATGGCTGGTACTAAAGCAGAAGATTATATGATAAAGGTCTGGGGTTTATGTGGACTCTTCACTTTCTTCTATCACATGGTCCAGTGAACCAAAAAAGAACACCCTGAGTAGGTTTTGAGGTAGTGCCAGAAAGTGTCAAAAGTGTGCTCTCATATTTCGCTTGTTGTGTCTTAAGACTCCAAAAGGTCTAAACCCTTGTTAAGGAACAAGTAATAGGTTTATTCCATGCTGAAAAAAAGAAGAAAGAGAACACAACGTTTCGGCCGTGGAGCCTTCTTCAGGTGTGAAGCCTGAACTAAACCCTTGTTAGTCTTGCTCCAAGAAATTATAATAGCCACAAGAAAATTTTTCCATTCTGAGTCTCAGGCAAAACGAAATTCTTTCTAGATCCTGTCCTGGTTTATTTAAAGTTTTTCTAATTGTAGCTGTGTTGCATTCAGGTAAAAACCCAACACACAGTGTAAGGTTCTCGGCTGTCTGTTGACTTTGACCCTGCTGCCCACTTCAGAGTACAGTATCTTTATCCAGCAGCTATTCTTACTCCGAATCCTGAACCCCACCCTCAGCTCTTTCCTAAACAGGCCAGCCCATAGATGACTGGAGTCCAGTTTACGCGGGGCTGGAGGTTCTGCTGCTGACAGGGTTACTAACACCAACCTGGCAAGGAGTCTAACTGGAGAGATCAGCTACAGGGAAGAAACCACCACACAAAAGAAACATACGTTTGTAGAGCAATTAGTCCTTTCTCAACAGCGCCTCTGGGGCATAGGCTGCATAATTATTGTCCCATCACTGCTTGCAGGAGCACCCCATGGCCACCCCAATATGTTGTGTAACCTTCTGTGGAGCTCAGGGTCACCAGGGTGGTAATGCAGGAGACTACACCACACAACACCTGGGTCAAATGTCCTCTGAAAAGCAGAACTTCTCTACTGGGCGCCTGAAGGACATTACCGGTACAGTCGAAACCTTTTGAGCACAGCTGAGCACAGTCTTAACTTTGACCTCTCTCATACTCTCTGACTATGTTGTGAGATTTTCAAGGGTGCTCTCTCATACCAATGGTGTCTCAGTCACCTTGACTATGTTGAAAATGTACACCAGCTTCCTAGAAGGCTGAGAACAGGAATGATAGAATGGTGACAAACACACTCACTTCAGGACAGAAAGGCATAATCACAGATTTGTCAAATAAAAAAATGTATTTTTCCTATAGGAAAGTGTTAAGAAAGTGATAGATTAGCATTGGACCATAAATAATCTGATACTAGTGCATCAAATATTTCAGCACTGTAGGAAGTTCCATTTGTAGGAACTGTTTTCAATGGTTCCTATGGTTCCATTTTTTATAGTCTGCTTTTAAACCTTCTTTTCAATTTTATATGAATTTAAAACATCCAATTTAACATTTCTCATTTCAACAGTTGAATCCCACCACAGACGAAAGGAACAAGACATGAAAAAAAACTAATTTACCTTTGCTTGGGAAAGATTGGACAGTTCTGGCAAGATGAGTCAATTTCATTCTCTTCCTGTTGTACTTTGGCATAAAGCTGTGAGGTCCTTCACTCAAAGTTACTGTGACCAGGACATGAACCAATGAGCACATGACATAAACGCTTAGCCTTGCACACCATATAACTTGTAGTTTAAGCCAGGGCAAAAAGTGAGGACCACCTCAGACAAGCTTCTGAAAAATATCGCGGCAGTTAATCCTGGCATCCAGTCTTAGTCCCACAAGAGTTCAATAAGAACTGTGCCTAGTTTCAGTTTCCTCAGTGCAGATTTATTGTTTGAAAGGGCTACATAGGATTTTACCGACATGATGCATGAAGACTGGAGAGCATCCATTTCTACTGGCAAAAGCTGAAAAAATGGAGAAGGCTATGAAATATATAACAAAAACAAAAACAAATCACAATAATAGCAAAATCGTAGTGGTCTTAGTTTTATCGAGGGCAAGTTGTGACTGATTTTGTTGATTGTATTTGGCCTTCAGAAAATTTGTTTTCAAATACTTTTTGCAAAGATGACCTTAAAGATTGAACTTTTCCTGTTTTTGCAAACTATATACTAGCTTGATCATCTGAGGAAATGACAGAGATTTGGCTTTTTCAAGTGTAACAGAACCAACTGAGTGGAAGACAAATGTGAAGAGCACTTACCATCATTACTGTAAAGAGCGTTACGGTTTTATGAAGCTTATTTAAACCCGCATAAGAAGTTAATTTGAAATACATGAGTACTTGTTTCCTCCTATTACTACTTAAAAAAATGTAAAAGTAAAATATGAATAATGATGTTTGTGTCATTAGTTATTAATTATTTGCAAATACATATGAAGAAATACTGACAAATACTATTATTATCTATATTATTAGCAAATTGTAAAAAAAAAAATCCATCAAAGTTTTTATTTTACACAAAGACCCAATTTCACATTAATGTTTTGTTAAGGGTTCACAACATCAGGTTGCCTTTTCTTTGCATAAAACATACCTTTGACATATAAATTGTGTTTTGATTTAGTCAGATAGTGGAATACTGTCCGTTATTGTTATTGGAAATCACAATGCTATTAAACGTTGAATGTTGTTGTTATTAGCAAACCATGTGGGTAGCAGCAAGCGTAACTTTAGTGATTTTCACTTCAACGGGTGTTTTCTTGTGTTCAACGGTGTTACAGGTACTGTAAACAGAGTTGAGTGGAGTAAAGTTTGGCTTCAGGTAAGATTGGACTAAAAATTAAATAAATGTGAATATAAACATAAGCATATTGCAATATTATACATTAGAATTTTTATTATTAAAATGGTATTTTTATATGTTTATTAGTTCTAATAGTGTCTCTAAAAATATAAAATGGTTTGCAAATAAGAGGAGGCCACTCAGCCCATCTACAGGTAGCTCATTTGGTTACTGGCAGCTGAATGAGGTAACTGACTTCTTTTCTCAGATTGAACTGCACGTCTTGATGAGATCTTACTAGTGTATTAATCAGTGTTTTACATCATATCCTTTTGTTTAACATTCTACACTTTTAACTGCACATCCAAACATTGTTTGCCTTTCTTATTGCTTCCTAACATTGTCTAGAAGATATTAATGACTTCCACGTGTGTTTTTCATTTTATATCCATGGTTTGCTTTTACAACCTGCTTGTAATTTTCTTCACTTGTTCAATCTCGTCTGCCAGGTGTTTGTCCAATCTTGAATCTTTTTGAATGTCCTTTGCAGCAGATATTACTATACTTAATAGTGACAATGTTTCAAAATTGCTGAAAGCAGATTGCAGGCCTTTTTTTTCCTCCCAGGGAAAAGAACAGCAAGAGCACAGTGTACTCCATGTCACGCATTCCGCATGCACCTCCGAGCAGTCTCGCATTCCCAGGCGCACTGTGTTCAACAGCTCGTGTACCTATCACTCCCATCACTAGATCGGTTCCCCTCCTTTCTCACTTCCCCGCACACTATTGCGGATTCTCCTCGAGCTCCCTAGTGCTTGTTCTTTTTTCTCGCTGTCTAAACTGTAATCAGACCTTCTTGCTTGTCCTCTCATTTACAATTTAGTCCTGCGATTCGGATTGTTACTCTCTTGCTGTCTCAACCGTTTTCAGACCTTCTTACTTCTTTCCTGGATTGGGTCTTAGCCTAGTGATTTGGATTGGAATTCTCTCTCTCCTGAGTCCAGCACAGGATTCAGAGCATTTGTGAATTTTACATCAGAGCACTTCAGAGGTGGCTGAGGGGTGTCCCAGTTTCACTCAACGCTGTCCCTCACTGCTTGACCACACACCTCTGCAACTGCAATAAGATAGGAATGGCTGGTTCCAGAATGGCTCCTGCTTTGTCTTTGGGATCCCATTGTCAACTCTGAAGTTCTGACCTCAGGCAGACGAAGCTCAGGCAGTGTGAGATCTTGACTGTGAGGTGGCCTCACTATGCAGGAGATGACAGTGCAGGAAGAGCTCAGGGACTCACCACTGTGCTTAATTACAGGAGCATCTATAGCCTTGTGATACAACAGCGATAGATGTGTGCGCATGTGCAAAAGGACAACATGGATCAATAAAACACCCTTCCTCACCTGCGGAGCAGACTGGGTTGTTGACTCTCAAATCACTTTACTTGTTTTCTTGTAATTGTAGTTTTGCACTTTCAATTTTTTTACACTCATTTAAAACAATGTGGGATGAGATTTTCTTTTGTGAAGGCTGCCCTGAGAGTGATTAAGGTTATAATATAGATCCATAAATTAGTCCTGTAATTTAACCAGTTATGTCTATGCAGAACAAATTGTGATTTGCAATAACAGTTTGGAGAGTAGCCATTTATCTGGCACAGCATTTTGACTGCAGCAATCAGAATGATTGGTCGGTGTTCCACTTAAGATTTGAACTCACAACCTACCAGTTACAAGTCTAGATCCATAGCCAATACTCCCCAATACTCCCCAGCACCAGTGCTGCCCCTAGTGGCCAAATAAGAAAAAGTGATGTGGTTAGGAGGGCTCTTCAGTATGTCTACATACAGCAGGCCACACACTTTCACTTTCACCCACCTGCTTTTTCTTTGCCAGGGATGTATTCCTTGTACTGGGAGAAGCACTGGACTTGTGATTTGCTATTGGAATGAGGGTTTAGGTTTGTGATTTAATCCGGGTGATGCACCTGGCTAGCAAGTGTATTCCTTTTCTCAAACATATAGTATTTTAGTGCTATTAATAAAAAACAACTTTGCATTCATTCTTTGGACTCTCTTGAAAATAGTTCAGGATTCTGCACCTTTCAAAAAGAGAATGAGGTGCCATTACTTTGCTCATAATGCCTTCTGTTTAAAGTGTCCATAAAGGAATCATAAAGTACAAAAAACAAATGCAAAAACAGCAAGAGCAACCCTTAGGTGACAGTTGTATTTTGCAACATAATCGTCTGTTTTTTATTTTTGTTGAACTCGGTAAAGATTTCAATTCAGTGCTGAAATGAAGTGCTAACTTGTTTGTTTCATAAGTACTGTAACATGTATTGTAATTCCTCTGCACAGATGTTTTCCTTATAACAAGGTCACATCCAGCACTTAACATTTACAAGTATTTAAAAACAGTTGTTCCTGAGAAGTTTTTGTACTCATTCTGTGGAAATCCAAACAGCTCTTCCAAGGTCTTGTTTCAGGTTTCTAAGAACCTAGCAGACACAGAAAAAATGCTGATCTCAATACATGGCAGGGAATCTGTAATTAATTTATAGTACTTGTCCCTACTATTAATAGTTCTGTGATGTGTCTGATTTCCTTTGTATGGCAGAGTAGACTGTGGAATATGAATACTGTCCAGGTTTTTTTTACTGAAGCCAGACAGACGACTCCAGTATGTAAGTATTATAAATTTCACTGGTCTGAGTGCTGGATTCATACTGTAGTCCCTGTCCATGGTGTTTCACAGGGTTAGGTGGATCATTTGTTATATTTGACATGAGGTCTTGATTGGACAAAGAATGAGTTTATGGCTCTGGGTTTAATTTCAGTGTCCAAAAATGTGGACCAGCCAGTCCTGCTTGGTGGAACAATAAAGATGAAGAACTTCATGAATGGAGACCTAATTCCTGCTTTTTCAATGGAAAAACTCCATTCTTTACTGGCGCCTTCCTTCTTAGGCAAGCTTGCACTGTGCTGTCCCCAAACACAGCTTAGATGGTTGGGCGGTAGAATAAAGTGGTATAAATTACAGAAGGTTCCTCCTAGCGTTTGCTTACCCTAATCCCAAAGGACACCTTTGTGAATGGAAATGGCTATAAACCCACCACAAGAAAAACACATTACATAATGACAGTGAGGATGTCTGGATGAATGTTAAACTACAATATTTGCACATTAATTTCTCTGTAATATTAGTCTTTGAAACAAAAATGTGGCTTGCGTTTATCAAACCATATCCCATTTTTTACAAACTTGTACAGTACAAAACTGCACAGTATTAAATATTACACACACAGGAAAACTGGTTCTTTCCACAATATATCAATCCTAAAAAAAATGCATTTTACAAAAAATTACCTTCAATTCAATTCAGTTGCTGTGCTTTAGAATGATTCACATCTTGATAATTTTAAACTGATTGTTTTGACACTGAGCTAGTTCTACAGGGGAATTAAGTTTCTATTTATACCTCTTCAAAATAAAAAAAAAACAAACCATAAAAACCTAACATGCTATGTGTAGCTTTGATGCAGATACTAGAAAAGAAGTACTCTGGGAAATCAATGTGAAGTGTTCTGAAGGACACTTGCATGTTCACTGGTGGTCACAATTCTGTCAGTTCGACTGAAATTCACATGAGAGAGGATGCTTTATGCAAAACCATTTTCTATCACAAAGGAAAATGCGGATGCATTTTATGAATATTAAACTATTTCACTTTGTGCAGAGCCAGTATTATCTTAGAAATCTGAAGTCATCGAGACAGAAGTGTGTGGAGAAAAGGGTGAAGGAGAGTTTTGTTCCGTTTGTGTCGTCTTGATTTGTTTTGGCCATTAATAACACTAATTAATGAAGGTCATTAAAGAGGGAAACTTTAGGTAGGCCAGGTTTTACAGGTGCTGAGTGGAATTTAGGGGTAACCCTCCTTGCTAGCTTATGCTTATGTAAAGGTTCCATCAGCAATTACTTACAAGCATATCTAGAATTACACATTAGCATTGTCTTCTATACAAAAATGTGTTCATAAGAATTACTGATAAAATGCATTGTTTTCATAAGCAATCTTTAATCTGTGCCTTTTGGAAGTTTTTTTAACAGTAAAGAGTTCTGAAGGGTGTCAAGGTTATTCTTAAATCCCAGGTAGGTTATGTTTCCAGTGTACAATAGGGCTTCCCAAATACAGGAAGTAGATCAATTTCAGACACATTTTGAACATACGCTTCCTGTGCGTCAGTTAATGCAGGTTTAGGGTTATAAAAGCAACCACTGTGCTTCGTCTCATTAATTCAACATTGAGAGAATTTTTGCTCATTTGATATGTAATGATCAATGATAGGTACTAAATAAGAACTCAAAAACCTACTTTCACATACAACAGTGAACATTTTATGTTTTATTAGCAGTGGCAGTGAGCAATACACAGAGTGCTAAAGAGGTATTTCTGAAACAATTATATATTGTTAAGCTATGGCGAGAGTGCAGGTATATTACGTAGTTGTTAATAAACTTATAATCTCTAGAGGAAAGTCACAGGCAAAAAAAAATATATGTTTTTAACAAAGTTAAGCAGTGAGAGCATGAAGAGAAACACAGTGGACTGTTTGTGCTGAAACCTACAAGTCCCAGTCTCTGAAACCCGTCTAGTCCGTGAGAACCGTTTTGGCTGACATTTTTGTTCCAGTGGATTCCAGAATCTGTTTTAAATTATGAAGCATTTCTAGCTTCCAAATAAAAACTGTAAGGTATCTGATGTAAATTCTTCTCTTCCTATGACAGACTTATTGGGAAATAATGCCAGGGAGGTTAGTAGGTAAGCAATTACAGTCAGAAGGTCATAAATGGGACAGTGTGGAATGATGCAGCTGATAGGGTCAGGTTATTATTACACTGTCCTTTTACCACTTTTGTATGACTTCACTTCTGAAGGTCTTTGGTGAGAAACTCAGAGGGGGATATTGCTGATGGAGGGAAAAGGGGGGTTATGCAGGGTGAGTAGAATGTCTTTATTTTGGATTCAAGTCATGCTCGGAAAATTAAAACTAATAAAAATGTGTTCACACCAAACCAAGCAAAAAGGCAGTATTTATGGCAAAACCCAAAAAAAAAAGGTAATGACTCTGTAACACTGCACGAGGTGAACGTGCTCTGAAATGTGAGCCTCACAGCCTTGATGGGTAACAGGTCTGAGCAAATAGATTCATCTAATGATGATATTTTAAAGGCATCAGCAAAACAATTGAAATTTGTTACAGAGGACAGCAAAACATCTGTCCAACACTATTCAAAATAGTGCTCTGATTGTTTTTTACCATTTGACACTAACCTGAAACCCATATGAGTCTTTAGCTCTTTGGATTCCTGTATGATGGACTTCAGTGATAAGAACTGCAGAGTAACTAACCATTGAATAATTCTTACTTCTGTTACATGCAAGATATTGGAAACAATAAGAACTAAAAGAACTGTATAGAAATCTGATTCTTGATAGATCACTTCTTGGAGATCTTTGAACAAGGAACAGCAATAATGGATGAAAGAAAACAGGGCAAGTGACACGGCATCTTCAGATTTTCAGAAGGCTTTTGGTAAGTAAACATAAATGATTAATACAAGTATGTGGATTAATAATTGGTTAGTAGACAAGCAACCAAAAGCACAGATAATGTGTAAGTGCTAAAACTGGAAAGATGCAAGTAGTTGAGTACCTCAAATATCTGTATTCAAATCGCTCTTCCAAATTTATATCAAAGATACTGTTTCATTAGACAAATTGTCCAACTCACAGATAATACCACACTAGGAGGAATAGCAAACACTCTAAAAATGCAAAAGAAAATCCTAAAGTATTATACAAAAGGACTGTATAAACAACTAGCACATGGCATTTTGTATGGACAACTGCAGGGTGTTGCATGGACGTAGAAATACATAAACTACAGTACATATATAAAATGAGAAACACTGAGCTTGTAGAAGCTGCTTACGAGACAGACATTTGTTTATGTTGACACATCATTTCCATCTTCTAAACATTACTGAGGAATCAATTAAAAGGCAAACAAAATGTTAGGATATCAAAACATGGAATTCAAATCAAGGGGTGTTTTGTTAAAATTATAGACTATGCTAGTAAAACTGCATCCACAATCATGTTTACGGTTTTGATCATCAGGGTGTAAAAACATATCTGGAACCAGTCCAGAAAAGAGCAACAAGATACAGCCTCAGTCTTAAAGGACCGTCCTACACTGCCAGGCTACAAGATATGAACCTACAGAATATAGACTTACAGTACAGTATATAAACCTGAACGGAGAAGACTGTATTTGTAGTTGTAAGTATCTGAAGTCCTCAAAGGCTTTGGCAAAGTCAATCCCATGGACTTCTTCACAATAATCAGTGAAACATGAACCAGAGGCCACCAGTGAAAACCATAGGAAGTGCATTTAAAACCTAGAGCATGGAACTGGAACTCATCTATGTTGTCCAAACAAATGCCATTGTTTCTTGGAAAGGGTTAGATGTGATCTCTGGATTAGCAACCTGTTAAAAAACTGAATGGCACATTGTTATTTATAACTGTTCTTACTGTAACGTTCTGTTGTTATGTGGTACAATAGTGGCTTAAACAGCAACTCAACAGCTTGCACCAGGATGGTTTGAGGAGACGTACTGTAGTGCAACACATGCATTGCAAAACAGGGCAACTAGCTACAGAGGCAATACAGTCCATTGAATCATACTTGGCCACTTTTTTTGTTTTTTGAAACACCCCTGTCAAATGTGAGAAATATATAAACAACTGGAAACAACTTTGCTGTTATCTTTCAACTGGACACTTTTTAAACAAAGAGATGGAAAAAAGCCTACTTTTACAACAGTCTTTATGACAAGGGTATAGAAACCTAGTCTCATTTTTTTTAATTCTCTCAGTGCAGAACTAACATAAACATCTCTATAAAGATAAATGTTGAAGATAATTACAGCCACAATTAAAGACATGCAACTATTGGTAGACTTTCTTGTATTAAATTATACAGATGGTGTTTGTTCATCTTAATAAATGTGCTTTTGTTATACTTATTTCTTAACTACTAAGAGCACTATACCAGAACAAACCTTATGAGGACTGAAATGGAGCAGATCAAAATCTGATTATTATTACACAGCAATGCAGTGAAGAATGATTATTTTAATATTAATATGTGTACAATAATATGAACTCTAGATTATTCTTAATCGAAAGTTAAAATATAGGTATGCAAAAGTCTAATTATCTAAGTAGTATTTCCATGAGCACTTGTAACTAAAATGTAAAAGCCTGGCTTGGAAATCAAGTCTGAAACTCTTGAATTTCACTCCATAAAAACCCAACGTTGCACGTGCCACAATCAGGTTTACTAACAGATAAACACATTTTACCATCCGTAACCTTTGATGTTCAGTTCACAAAGATAATGGCATCACATCAGACATTCTGAGGGAGAGGTAGGGCCTTCAATACACTAAGTATCAAGAAGAAAACTCGACTCACAAATAGCCCTTTGAAGGTTTTACCACTGGAATGATATTCAAAATTGTTTTTGAAGATTGTTTTATTTCACTTTAAGAACAATTCCTCTTTGCAGTGATTATGCTTCCAAAAACAAACTACTACAGAAATTATATATCCCAAAGTTTTGGGGCATTTCTAGCTTGGTAAAGTTAGCAGAGCAAAAGTTCTATATGTTCCCTGTGTCATGCAAAGATCAAAAGATCAAGTATTCAGGGGGGAAATAATTTGTGTGGAAACACACCACAGTTATTCCTTGTATACTTTGATTTTGTGTCTGATGAAGTCAATCACTGGATCTTTCTCTTTCTGATTTCACATTGATAATAACAATTGATAATAATTGTATAGCTCTTCTCAGACCAAAGACTCCCAATATGCTCCACAAAAGAGGAAGGAAGGGAAGTGTGTGGAGTGGCAGTCGTTATATGCCAGCTGCCCCACTACACCATGAGATCAGGTGAGAAGTGAGAAGCTACTTCTACAGTTTAATTTAAATAAATCGAGGAGGCCAGATGTTTCAAGCCCAAAGATGAATATTGCCAGAGCTACTGTGGTTAGTAGCCTTAATTTTACAAAGAAGGGTGTTCATGGACCTCACGATCATTACCTCAGTTTAACTAGCTTAGTTTCTGTGATTGAACAAGACTTGTCTACAAGGCGGTAATGGTGGTGTCACCTTTGTTAAGTCCAGTTTGGCTGGCTTATAAGAATATAGAAAACCTACCTTCTAAACACATGCTTTTATCAAAGTGTTGAAGAGGGAGCTCCAATAATAAAACCATATGCAGGTTGAGTGAAATGCAAATACACTCAGCCACGCCATAGCTGCTTTTATAAATAATGTTATTGCTAGGTCTATCAAGCTCCATGACTCTCTGTGGGTCCACTTGCTTCACTGGTATGGTTTCTAGGCTTAGGGCCATAATGTCTGATTTGCATTGCAGCCAGTCCCCAGCCCTGCTGCTGTGTCTCTGCTGTACATTTAGTGCCAGCTCTCACCCTATAACACCACAAACACACGCAACGCAAAATGTTTATGTGAATGACTTTCCCACGGTGAATTATGACAAACAGCATAAATCATGGTCTACAATTTGATCCTCCCCAGCACAGAGAGGCAGGGAAGACAGGTACAACACAAAATTAATTTGGGCAGAAGTGAAACGCCGAAATTCACAGATTCCATTTCATTTCAAATATTTCCAAATGAATGATGACGTCAGCCAAGCTTGTTATTGTCTGTCTGTGAATCTAACTCGGGAAGCCACAGTTTCAGACTGCGGTGTTCAGAACTCTGATAGAGATCTGTTAAGTTTGGAAAAGCTTATGTGTGGGACAGTGTCACCACTCTGGAAAACCTCATACACTAGCAGAGGAGAATGTTGTCTGATCTCGTAATTATAGGCCTATATTCTTAGCTTTACGTTCTCCACCTTCTTTATGTAATGCAGCTGTTCGCTTATTGACACCATTCTGAAGTTCACACTCCTACACCAGATAACGACAGGTAGTGAAAATATAAAAGGAGAAATATAGCCATTTATGGACAACAGTTTGTACACAATTTGGAATTTAAAACATTTGAAAGTTGCGACAATCATTCTGAGTTTACTTAATGAAATAATGTATCTGCTTCAGTCGGGGCTGTAATTCTTATTTTCTCTTTATCCTTTACAGAGAATGAGAAAGCGTAAAAGGTAAAACTACATATTACCCCACCCTACATATTACCCTACCCTCAACTACATATATTTATATATATTAAAAATAGTCAGTTAAATAAAAATTGCATAAATGTTTTGGGAAATAGAAAATAAGACAGTAAACGTTTCTGAATTATTGAGTTAGAAACTGACTCATTTTGCACAATGCTACGATAAGGCCAAAGGTCCCCATTCTGTCTGATATACAATAGGTTTCTATATTATTGCTCACTGTTAAAGACATTAATCTTTCAAAGTTTTTGGTTTTCATTATAAAAAATTGTAATGTTTTTGTTTATTTCCATTAAGTTTATTTCAATTAATATTAAATAATGAGACATACTGTATATAAGGACAGCACTGGAGCCCTGGATTCAGTTCCTGCTATCTGCATTAAGTTTGTACGTGCTCCCAGTGTTAACATGGGTTTCTCCTCATGTTCTCGTTTTCTCCCACTGTCCAAAGACATGCTGGTAGGTTAATTGGCTTAATTGGGAAAACTGGACCTGGTGTCTACTGGCGTTTGTGTGATGTACTGGTGTCTTGTCCAGTGTGTATCCTGCCTTGCACCTGTAGCTTGCCGAGAGAGACTCCAGCTCCCTCCTTGATTCTGTATTGGATACCATGGTAAGAAAATGGATGGATGGAGATATATATGGCATATACAGTACATTGATGAAATACTGATGAACTTGAAAGTGTTGTCTCTTTTAAATAGCATCTTATTTCTTCCTGAAAATATTGTTCTTATGTTGTAGCATGACAATGAATTATTGCAGCACACATTGAATTATTTTCTTTTAATCAGAACAATAAAACGTGTCTTTATGGATGTTAAAAAAATGCCTTAAACGTACCAGTTAAAGTAAGACGAAAGAAACTTGGCACTTCAGGGTCTTTGCAACTGACATTTGACAGCAACTGAGCTATTTAAAGTGACGGTAGGCGTTTTCAAAACTACAGTATGTTGTGGGGAAAGTCTGTGGTGTCAGTCTGAGGCCACAGAATTTTCTTGTTATGAAATGAAGGTGGGGAAAAATGATGCTGACATCAGTAAATGTAGATCTGGCACAGCATTTTTAATGTTACCAGTATGTGCCACTGTAACACTGAGACTGTTACAAGATGATGTAATCCTTTAAGAAACCAGATAACGTTATTTTCTCTCCCTCCACCAGGCCTGGCCCTCTGGTATACTATAATTCCCTGTTGTCTACCCGAAGCACTGTTTAAGTCAGGGCTGGAAGGTGCCTTAGAGATCATGTTTGAATGCCATCAGGGAATGAGCCGAACTCTCAGCACTTGCACTGGTAGGATTACCTGCTAGAATCTGACTGGTTTCCACCGTGTAAATATGGCATTCTGCATGCAAGGAGAGGATGAAATGAAACACTGAAAACCAAGAAAAAATACTTTACATATTGAAAATGACAAAATTGAAAACCTTTTACAAGTGTCCAAAAGTATGGAAACACCAAACCTTTTTACTTTTGGGAAGAATAAATGTTACGTATAATAAAAAAAACCAAAGGATATTTGCCAAATATTTGCATTCCTTGATAAACTGTGGTGCTTGTAAATTAAATTAGGTATTTAATAAAATAACATTTTGATTGTTCAGCCAACTGCATAAATGTTTTTCCAGGCCCCTCTATAGCATGGTGTTGGAGAGTCTATCTACAGTATCTATCTCTAGCTAAACAACTTTGTATTTGACAGGTATAGTTCATTAATTTGTGCTAAAACATGGGTTCTGTGCCAAATAAGGTGGTGTTCCAACTCACAGATTCAAAATCAAATTGTACATCTTCTTGTTATGAATGCAAATTTAAAGCTCTTGTCAAAAACTGTCAAAATGCCAAGCTTCATAGGTAAAATACTAGTGCAAACTGGATGAAATGATAGGAGAAACGCATTCCTGCCTTGACCAAGACGTGGCCTCCATTTATTTTTCTTCAGGGTCATGGGTATGCAGCCCATTACACTAACTTCTGTTGTCTAACAATCTTTTACACAATGAACTCCAAACACAGTTATTATTCTAGAGGACACCTCTAGCATCTGACTTACTGTCGTTATACAGTACCAGCATGAACATGTACAGTATATACCTAGATAGGTGCATGACTGCTGTTCAGTTAAAACATTTAAAACTGCCTTTTTCTTGGGAACTACAGTACTGATTGAATTTAAATTTAAATTTAAATTATAATGTTACAGTTATCGGAAGCGATTATTGAAATATCTTAAGACTCTAGAGACAATAATTAACACCTGTATAGTGTCAACATTTATAGTTCTCGGGAAGCTTCAAAGCAAGAAAGGAACTGAGGTGTTTACTGAGTTGTATTGGGTCTGAGACTCACTGATCAAAGGAATCTCTGGTTGATCTTGGTTAATTATGTTCTGAGTAAATGATTAAGTGTCATCAAGTCCAGGAACAGAGCCTAAAAAAGGCAGGTAGATAGAGGGAGAACACAGAGGGTGAGAAAAGTACAGAAGGGGAGAGGCGAGCGTGAGAGTGGAAGGACAGAGAGAAGGAAAGGAGCAGGAAGCTCCTTGTTCCAATCGGCCTTTACAACCCAGATTGAAGTTAAATATTAGAACCTTGTTGAGACAGCTTGTTTTTCTGTTCTTTTTAGGAATTCCTAGGTTAAACACGGACAGTCTGGTCAGTGGAATCATTTTTTAGAATAGGGAGAGGCAGAAGGTTCCCATTCACTTTGAAACATATGGATAGAGAGAGATTTAACTGTACTGTAGGTGTTATTCTGTTTAGTTCAGAAGGCAGCTTTACTTCCTCTGTTGACTTTTGCAGGTGTTATATAGGATTTGAATACAAGGTAACGTTCTGGGGTGTTCAGGCTGGTCGGGATGTAGGCCTTTGAGATGCCTTGTTTGTAAGTTTGTAAATAGTGTCACTTGTATGTTTATGTTGTGTTTTTCAGTGTGTGTATTGTCATTATTAATAAATGATTGTTTAGCCCAGCCTGATTTATTACTCTTTTCATCAAAGCTGTGCCAGAGAACAAAGAACTCAGGCTTCTCCAATTGTACCAACTGCACTGGCATATTCTTTGCAAAAACTTTAGAATTTGATGGTTATTTACTTCTTGACTAACCCACACAGTCATTTTTCTGGCATTCCCTTTTTTTTGTAACCCCTATTTATAACAATATAATACCATATGTCCAGCCAAATCCAGCCAGATTAACCAATGATCCTTTTGATTTACATTTCACAAATTGCTGTAATAATTATTCCACCAGAATCAACTGCTTAAAAACAGTGGCCTCTTATGCTGTTTCTGTTCTGACTGTTAGCCAAATAGCTCCAACTTGATACTGTAGTTATAATTCTTGTGACAATCAAGTTAATTCAGGGCAAAATGGTTAGATCACACCCAGACAATGCTTCAGATACCTTATACCAGGTCATTACCTGCTGGGGGAAATTTTCTCCATAACACTGGCTGCTCCTCCTCAAAAGCTTACCATTTAACTCTGTTCTTGGAAGGTATCATTCTAATGTAAATTAAGTTACAATACACTGAAACAGGGTTCCTGCATAACCTAGGATGGTCACCTGATGCACCCTATACAGCAAGCTGCTTCTGAACAAAAACTAATTGGTCAATTAATTTTAATCCGGAAAGTATCATTTTATCCCACTATATGTAATCACTGCCGTTAAAGAAGTGGGCAAGGAAAGCCAGGAAACTTTCAAAACTGTTTGCAGTTTTCTAATTTATAATTGCTACTGATTTCAACGATTTGCAATGTTTCTATTTATGAATTCTAATAAATAATTGAATGCTCAATCAGTTTACAGCAGATGTTCATTATTATCTGTCTTGATACAATTATTAATACAAAGCCACATATATTTTGATCTATGAATACAAAGATAATGCATGTTTGTACTATTTTACTATATTCAGTATTATGGAATCAGGTTTTTATTGATGGTTTTAAGATAATTTAAGTTTGTTAATTAGTTTCCCACTAAATTATTTATTTCCCTTTGAACAGTACTGTTTGTAGGTTTTGGCAGTGATTACATTACCATGATACATATTAAACACTTTTCTTTTCTTTTCAAGTGTGCTTGTTTACCATTAAAAGGATTTTAACTTTTAGTTCATTTTTATTTCATTGCTTGGTGCCTGAAATAGTTCAAATTCTCTGGCACCCAAGATGTGAGGCATCTTACACTGATTTCAAACATGGTTTACTGGTTCAAACATGATGCCCTCAAACTTTTATTCCCAATTTATTGACGTAAGGAATGCAGAAAAACTTCTCATTCTGGTGTGTGAAGAATATGTCACAACTTACAAGTTGTGAAAAAAATATCTATTTTTTTTCCACTGTCAAAAGCATCAATAATTGCTCATACTTTCTGAACTAAATCATTTAAAAAATTCCAATAACAAACTCGTTTCATTGCATATCTGTGAACTTGTAACTCATTCTCTTGATTATCTCTTCTTTAATATTAATTACCTACAACTAAAAACTTAGTTCCTTCACACAACTTGCGTCTAGTTGTACAGGTTTGTCAAATGAAAACAAGTTGTGTGCCATTATACATTTGAGAATGCTTTCACATTACAGAGCTCTGCAAATTGCAAACATATTCCCCTAGAGGAAAGGTTGCTGAATTGTATTAAATGTAAAACCCCAAAGACATTACAGTATGGCATTACGGTGGTTTTGGCTAATTCCTGATAAGTTTTTCCACTGAAACATTATGATGCTTGTCTTTCTAAACTGTAATGCCAGCCACAAAGATTCCCATTACTATTTTGAACATTTTTTCTTGGCCTTAGAGGTTGTACTGTATGTGGGAGGCTGCCACATAATATTATCTTTGCTGTGGATTTATGTAAATAAAAGTCCTTTAATGTGGTGATAGCACCTCACAATATAAGACCATGTGTTTTATATAATTTTTATGTTTACAATTAATAATAATGAAATACAAAAATAAGTATAGTTAAATTAAATCAAGAAAATACCACAACAATACTATTTTTCTAGAAAACACTACATTTAAATATGAGATTAGAATTCTCTCCACACTGTGTAAAATGTGTGTATCACTAGAATTTGTCAATTAATTTCATTAACGAAATGCAAAAGATCTCTTAGCAAATTATGACTTCCGAAGGCTTCCCGTCTACAGTATAGCAAATGTAGTCATGTCTCAAAAAGGAAAGGTTGTAACTTGAGAATACTTCATAATCAATTTTCTTTATCTACAAAAATGCTTTGAAGATTGTTTTTTTCTTTTTTTGAGTCAAATTTGTATTTCTGAACAGATGTTCTCTCTCATGATAATGAACAAAGAATTTCAGAGGCAAAGGTGCAGAGATGACAATCTTCATTCAGGGCTTCAACCACCAAAATTTAGAAACTTCAAGTCTTCTTAATACTTTACAAAGAAGCCTTTAAAACTAAAAGTACATCTGTACTTAAATATTTAATTATGAAGTTATTATAAATAAGTTATTCCGCTCATGTTTGGTGTAGTTTGTCACTCTTATTGAAAGTAAGCAAAGAGAAAGAGGTACTGTATTCTTAGAGACAGCTGGATCCTACAAAGATGTTATGACAAACAACTACCACTGAAAATGCAATGTTGTGTCGATGTTAAATATCAAATTTCTGAAAAAATAAGAATAGCAATCAGTCAACTTCATTCAAAAATGTACTTCATAATAGGATATGCTTCTATTATGAAATTATAAACCCTTTATATCATGTAATATATCTCCAGAACTACAAATCAATTACTTCTAATTCTAGAGTTCCTTTGAAAGTGATAAGATAAATCATAATTTGTAGCTTTCTTCATCTTTGAAATAGATAGCTAAATACACACAAAATCCGAGACATGTAAGTAAAATCTGGCCAAAACTATCTGGGAAACTATCATATAAGAAAAGTGTCTGTCAAATGTAACTACATCACAGAAATGTTACCTTTGTAAAGTGGTTCTTGCAGCACTAAAAACAGATGCACAGAAACATTGACAGTTTAGTTATAAAACAATAATTATGTATGACCATTTTTGTTAAGATCATCTGCTGAGTGGAGTTTGCAACAATCAGTTTTTCTTGAACTACAGAAAATGAATGTCTTAAATTCCCCTCTGTGTGGATGCCAGTTGCGTTCTGTTCTTCTACAACTCTTAATCACCATTAATAAAGAGGTGGAGTGGGTGAGAAGGGGCGGAGAGCAGGTGACAATGTGTCTAGAGAGAACAGGAGGAGAGGTGTGGAAAGGCAAAATCTGTAAATGAATGGAGAGGGCTTAGAAGGAGATGAATCTGTCACTGAGTGAAGGGGGAAATGTGTGATCCAAGTTTAAGAATAATTTTGGTTGTGTTGTGTGAGGACGCAGACGGCAAGATCAGCAAGATCATGGCCGTTAGAGGTGAAATGGGGAACTTTCGGCTTGGAGAGCTCTTTGATCTTCACAGCTCGTTCCCTGAACGGGTCTGCCAGTCTTCTTCTGTCTTACCAGTATAAACTGCTGGGGGGGGTTCTGCATGAGATGCAATGCATGAGGTTGCTGAAAATACATTTTGTTCTCTGGCAGAGTCAGAATTGTCCAGAGGGGTGTTGTATTGGATATATATAGTATTTTTCAGGTGATTTAGTAGGTTCTGTTGGAGGAGAAAGTGCCTGGTATAGATGGTTACTGTGGGTGGTTAAGTGAGCTGTGAACAAGAGTGATGTGCACATTAGGTGGTCAATGAAATGAAATGATGGGCCAGCCAGGGCCGAGAGTTCTAGTGGAAGGGTCATCTTGTAAAATGAGGAAGTTGTCATTGATGGTTTTGGGAATAGAAGGGATGTTAGGGTGGTAGGGAAGCACCAATGGAATGTTATTGTGAGTCTAGTCCTACTTGTGTTGATGATCCAAGGGCTATTTTTGGCTCGGGGAGGGCCCTGTCAATAAAATTTGCTGGGTACCCCCTGTCAGTGAAAGAAGAGAGCATTTTGAGGGCTTGGTTGTGCATTTCCAGGTCATGACTACATAGTCGTTGGAGTCTGACTGTGAAAAAGGGAGATCATTTTTAATATGTTTGGGGTGGAAGGAGCTGTACAGGTTATAGCTGTATGAGTAGTAAGTTTCTAATAGGCAATGTTGAGAGACATGGATGGGTAATGGAGAGGTTTATTCCCAAAAAACGGAAGACTCGTGGAAGATATGTTAATTGTAACTGTCCTTTCATCTCTTTTCATCATGGAATAAACCGTTCGTGTTCCCTTGCAGCCTACGCATGCTGACGCAGCTACCTACTTGAACTACTTTGGAAAAGATAAGTCTTGCTTAACTAATTTGATACAATTCTTTGAATTAGTGACAACAGGTCACACACAAAGGATACAATGGGGTGTACCTAGATTAAATGCATAGGCACAAAAAACGTTAGGCATTCAGGGCAATGTGTGTTTGGATTGAGAAATGGTTATAAAGGGTAGAAAAGAGATAAAAAAAGGGGAGAATGTTCCAAATGGGGTAATATACAGTAATTAGTCTAGAACCACAGGAACCTGTACTAGGACATTTGCTCTTCCTAATTTATATTAATGATTATTTTTTATTATGGTATAATAAGTCATATTTGTAGACTGTACTGAAATACGAGAATTACAATTTTTTTTTAGAAGTTAATAAATGAAATTTAAAAAAAATTTAGAAACAAAAATTAAAGGCTGGGCAAACAAAGTACAGGTACATAATAATAAAAATAGAATTTAAAGAGGTTACCTATGATATAACTTGGATATTTACATACATTTACATCTTGTACACCATGTGGAGAAGCAATTAAGAAAGCAAACATAATGCTAGGGTTTTATATTAAGTATGTGTTTTGAATCAAGGGATATTGTGTTAAAATTGTACAGTACGCTAGTAAGAATCCATTTAAAATAATAAGTACAATCTTGCTCACTACACAATAGAAACTTTATTGTTGCTCTAGAATCAGTCCAGAGAAAAGTGGAAGCTCTCTCTGGACTGATTCTGAAGATGCTCATGGACTTCTTCAGAATCTACACTGAACGACGAACTCCTGTACACAAATGAAACCTTAATGGAAGTGTTTTGAAACAGAAGGTGTTGCAAGGTTTTTAGGACTATGGAATAAAATAACTATATTAGTTAAATCAATACCTTGGCTTCCTTCAAGAATCTGTTCATATTCAAAGAGACATTAAGGGTCTTTGAAACGTTTTTATTCCCTTCTCCTTATCTGTGCCTTAATAGATCATTATCCCTGACTTGTTTTGAAAGCTCCTTCGTATTTACGGTTGAACCTTTTCTTGAAATTAACGATAATAATAATAAAAATTGCTTACACTTATATAGTGCTTTTCTGGACACTCAAAGCGCTTTACAGGTAATGGGGACTCCCCTCCACCACCACCAACATGCAGCCCCACCTGGATGATGCGACGGCAGCCATAGTGCGCCAGAACGCTCACCACACATCAGTGGGGAGGAGAGCAGAGTACTGAAGCCAATTCATAGATGGGGATTATTAGGAGGCCATGATTGGTAAGGGCCAATGGGAAATTTGGTCAGGATGGTGAGGTTACACCCCTACTCTTTTCCAGAAATGCCCTAGGATTTTCAATGGCCACAGAAAGTCAGGACCTTGGTTTTGCATCTCATCTGAAGGACGGCTCCTGTTTACAGTATAGTGTCCCCATCACTATACTGGGGCATTAGGACCCACATGGATTGCAGGGTGAATGCCCCCTGCTGGCCCCACTAACACCTCTTCCAGCAGCAACCTGAATGAGGCAGGTGTATTTATACTGAAATCTTATGAACCATGGTTAGTGTATATACTAATATATAGGTGTCAAGACTGCAAGTGGGTGGCACAGTGGTTCAGTGGTTAGCGTTGCTGTCTTACAGCACTGGGGCCCTGGAAACAGTTGATCAGTTGTGACCCTGGGTTGTTATCTGCATAAACTTTGTGCGTTCTCCCTGTGTTTGAATGGGCTTCCTCCCACAGTCTAGAGACACACTGATACTGTAGGTTAATTGGCTTCCAGGAAACGTGGCTCTGGTTTAAGTGTTTGTGTCTATGTGTGCCCTGTGATTCCCATCCAAAGTGTGTCCTGTCTTGCGCCCGTTACTAGAAGGGACAGGCTCTGGCTCCTCCGCAACCCTGAATTGGATGAATCATTTTAGAAAATGGATGGATGGAAGACTGCAAACCTTAAAGTAACAAAATGTGAAAACTGTGCAAGAGCCTAAATATTTAACAAGGTACTGAACATGAAAACATTCCTGATGCAGCAGGAAAACTTCTACAGGAATCTGAAAAAAAGCAACTAAAGAATTAACCAAAAATAGTTCACTACCATGTTATTTGATTGTCCAGGTGAAATTTACAGAGATGAGCCCAGTTCTGGAAATTGTCAGTTTATTTTTCTAGATCTGGCACCCACACTAACTGCAGATGCATTCCTTTTGACTTCGCTACCAAAGATATAATTGTAACTATCAGATATCAAGCATGTTTTGTAAAATAAAAACTTATTTCCTCGCGAATGCAGATTGATGTTAAATCTTTCATCTCCCAGGAATGTGAGCTATCTATAATTACACATTGAGGGCACAGATAAATGGTTTAAATACTGTTTGGGCCTCCATTTTTTTATTGCTAAACTTTGCTTGTGTAAAACAACTTATTCCAAATTCTTTGTCGTTGAGGTTAATTATATGGTGGGTAGATAAGAGGAAATAAAGAGCAGTACAGGTGGATTGTGTTTGATCCAGTGTAATTGCCAAAGGCACAGGACCCTCTCTGTGTGTCTTATCTCAGCTCAATCATCAGTTTTCTGGTTTGTGTTACATAATTATTATCTAAGGAAACCAAAACCAAACATATTAATAATTCTTTTTCATCAGCGACTTACATTCCTTCAAATTAAAACCTAAGCTGCTTAATCTTTAGTAATCTAAAATGTTTTTGTCTAATGTGATCATAATTATAATTGTGACATATAGTTATTTTTTCTGTGGTACAATATCACTTTTGCATTTTTTTCCCCTTTATGAACAGAGCCTTGCTAAAAAGTTGACCCTTTAACTAAGCTCAGTGCTGTAATTTGAAAAGTTTAGACTCCTTATTTTGAGGGTTTTTAATAATAATCTTCAAGCCAGTGGTCTGACATGGTTCCTGCTTTAACATACTGTACACAGACATCTTTAAGTAAAAGGACCTCAAAGGGCACTGTGCCTAATATTTTTGAACCACATACATATAAATATTTATACATTGTATAAATGATATATCATGTACTATACAAATTAGATTTGACAGTAAGAATTACAGTCCTGGGAGTTCTCATGACAAAAAAAAAATGCCTGACTTCAATTGTTAAACAGTTTGCAACTGTTGAAGCATTGTCTTCACAGTCTTTTAACACACTTTTGTGCCAAGAATTGGTCCTTACATCTAATTAAATTATTGCCAAATTGCATCCATAACTCCACTCCACAGATATCATGCAATTCCAATTCATGTCATTGCTTAAACATAATTATAATATGGGAGTGGAATCATAAGGTCCACCATAATATTATAAGAGTCTATATTAAATATTAGCTTGACCTTCAGTACATTTAAACTGCTGATAAGTCTGAAATCCATCACGTCCCATACTGGAATGTCTGAAGCCATCGTCCAGAATTAAAATGGCTTATATGGGACTTAACATAAGTTGTTTCAGTTATGAAATACTTTCACTGAAAGTGAAATACCATTTTTTATGTTAATTTGTTTTTGATGTACATCTCAGCGACATAAGTGTTAGAGTTACAAAGGCTTACATGTTTTTATGTTGTCGGCTTACCTTTTAATGAAATATATTGTGCATTACAAAAATTGTCCGATAAAGATTGATTCAGTGTTAACATGTTTTATTGTCCTAACACCTATTTTTTTAATTAAAGTTGAAATAGCGTCCCATATAGACTATTCAGCCAAACTAGCCCATTTTGTAGTTGTGTTTAAAACTGAGAATGGGAAATGCTTCTTTACGCAAAAGGTTGTAGGAGTCTGGAAGAAGAAGCTCATGTTGTTGAAGTTGATATCCTGGTTTCTTTCAAGAAATGGCTGAATGAGATTCTTGGGTCACTTATGTACTAACTACTTAGGGGGCAAGGTAGGCCAAGTGGACGCTTGTTTGTAACTATTCTAATGTTCTTATGAAACTATTCAGGAAATGCAAGATCATATGTTTAAAGAAAATGTGTACTTGGTTACTGCACATACCAGAAAATTAATATCTTCTGAGAGTATGGAAACACGCTGAAGTCTTGCAACATTCCACTGGACTAAAAACACAGGTATGCCAAGTATGGTGAAAGTGAATGTCTCTTGCCACTACAGACAAATAAAAACTGCTACTCAGTAGTCCTCAGCACTCATGGGTAGACTCCTGCTGGTATGTGTGGTCAGCCTGAGAGGAAGCACATGCTTGGAAGTGACAAGGCTTGTATTCTTGTGGGATTTACTTCAAATCCTCTCTCAAAGCAGTCCCAGCTGATAAGTGGAGGAAGTTATTATGATGCAATATGCATTTAACAAGCATCCCAGACATGTGCATTAATTTTGCAGATCAATTCTGGAAAAAAAAAACATTTTCTCTGTAAATGCAAAGCTCTATACTAATTCATCATCATTCATTGTCTAGTTTGTCTTGTTTGCTGTATTCATAAGTGCAATAGTGTCAAAAGATGCCACTTTTGACTAAATATATTTAGCAAATATAATAAGAAGGGAATACTGAAAGACAAATAAAGGTAATTAAACAGGAACTAATCAACTTTGGATATCTGATTAAATAAAGCTCTTTCTTTCCTCATGATTTTTAATAGCTGTGTATTTTTAAGAGATTGGGATAACTAACTACTTGGTTAAATGTCACATTCTATTAAAACTGCTTTGATCATTTTCAATTTGATAATGGTTTCCAGATTTTTGGAAAAATCTCAAGGTTGCCGTTCAATTTGAAAGTGAAAACTAAGTAAGTGCTAATTGCAGTGCGTTCAAGTTTTCTCTGCTCTGACTATACAAAGATTCCAGAAATGGAGAACAATACATTATTGTAGTCCTCTTGTTTAATCTGAAATTGCTAGTCTTAAAAACAGCCCAAAAACATATTTGTTTTCCTTTTTCAATGGCCCTAGCTTTCAGAATGATGCAGATTTGATTTTCCTCCAAACTTCTCTCTCCTCTCTTTTCATAGAATTTAGCCAGGAGTTCATCAATCTGTTTGATAAAGCCCTGTGGCCTTCAGGCTGTTCTTGAGATGAATGTGAGAAATGCTTTAATGCTAATCGTTTTCTTTTAATCTTCCAAGTTCATCAGTTTACCTCCCACCACATGATCATTTGTTCAGCATTAAACTTCTTTTAAAGTTTTTACAATGAAAGTGGGACCTTATATAGTCATTATTTTCCAACAATCATATTAAACTCAATAACCCCTCTTGATTGTTGATTGTTTTTGGAGTTGTCTTTAACATTCATGGCCATATTTCGGGAGGTGCACAGCTGCAGCATGGTGATTTCTGTTCATCACCCCCTCCCCCTCTTTGTCATCAGCTAGGAAGACAGCAAGCAACTTCCCCAACAAGCCTCCTGTGATTCATCACGGTCTCCACTCCCCAATCTTTTGATCCATCTTTTAACTTAGGCAGACCTTCCAGGAAGCACCATGCACAAAATGTACCAAAGCTACTGAGGTATCGGTGAAATAGACCCCTCCAAGCCCTGTCAGCTATCGTCGATTTGTCAGCAAGAGGAAGTGTGGCCCTGTGGATGACAAACACTCATGGTGTTCAAAAAAAGAACTCTAAAATTCTGACAACCATGTTCCCACTTTTTTGCCCCACTCTGTGGAGGGGCTGAGTGATGCATTGCATAAATGAATGATGTAAAAGTGGCTAGTATTTCTGGTTTATTACCAGAGTTCCTGAAGCATCTGGGCTCACGAGCAAGGGAATGTCTTGCTATTCTCTTCACCAACACCCATTCCTCAGGGTGAGTACTGAAAAAAATAGAATACATCAAACAAGATACTGTATGCATCTTCAAACCAAGTAAGGAGACAAGAAAAGTGAAAAGCTTCTCAAGTATATTGATGCTAAGCAGCAGTTATAAGCTATTAGATGGGTTTCTGTTTTGCAGTATGAAGCCACAACTGAGTGATCTGGTCTTGGAAAAGCAAGTTCGATATAGTTTGAACTGAATCTGTTGTGATCCTTGCCACATCCTTGCCTTGACAAGGTACATAGAAGCTGACAACCAATACCAATTAAAACTGGGTCCATTCTAGCCCCAGCATTGACATGCCCACAATGTCCATAAACATCTGCCTACAAGTTCATGTATATACAGTGGATGTCATCAAAATAGATATTCAAATACCCTCACTTGAAGGATCAGATTGTTTTCTAGAAATGTATCTAAAAATATGACAAACCTAGCCAAATGCCTTGAAAACTTGAAAACAGTCGTCTCAGCTGCCCTGTTCGATTGCTCTCAGTACAAGAATAAAAAAAAAAAGATCATAATACCTGATACCTGGGAATAAACCTGGACTGTTAGTGTTGCCCTATATAAATCAAAAGGAAAATGAAAGCCATGGTTATCATCACTCATCAGACGTCTGCAGTCAACACACTCCAAATATCAACAATATCAGTGGAGCACACCACAGTGGAATACTGCCCTGGTTTGGCCCACATACCAGCTTAGAAGACACTAAAATTAATACCACAACATTGCAGAGAAAAGCTAGAATTCCCAGATCCACACAGTGAAGTCTGAGGGGCCCACCAGTCTCCTCACTTCTCTTTCAGCATCAGCCAGGACCCCACCAGGGACCGGCCTGTTCCTGACAGTGATCTGGACCTCGGGTTGGTGGTGTTGTGCAAGTCTGGGAGATACAGAGGACAGACTAAGAAGTGTCGTGTCAAATCACCTCAGCAAAGAAACCAATGAGCTGATCCTGCAGCACTTTCATTCAAGATTTTGAAAGAACCTTTCTTGAGTATTCTTTAAAACAGAAATGAAACATTGTAAAGGGTTCACAGAGGTAGAAAAATATATTCATATTTTCTTCATATATACTGTACATCTCGACTGAACATTCTCTCTCATTGGCAGTATTCAGATTTATCATAACAATGTCAACAGACTTCACTAATGGAAAACCCACGTGTTACTGTAAGTGTATGGATGGATAAATGAACAACACAAACAGCACAGTGAGAGGAAGTTTTAATTATGGACAACTGAAAATCAGTCAAAGCTTAACAGATGAAAGACAGCTTTTCTACTGCTTGTTCCAAGGGGAGCAGGATCATTACCTCCATAGTCCTCATTCTCCCTTAAAAATTCCTTGCTGTCATTGGCTGAACAAGGCAAAACATATTTTTCACTTCTCTGCACTGAAAGGCAAGCTGCATTTATTGGCGCACTACTGGAACACTGACATGACAGTAAAAATAAAAGTTAGACAGGGAGTTAAATCGGTCTCATATCCAGGAAAAAGCACAGATTGAAACTTTCCCAAAGAATTAATGTTAATTACTTAAGATGAAAACCAGAGGAGATCTGATTCAAAAGGCACTAACAAAATCATCTGTTTGGATCCTTTCAGAATCAGCAGCGAAACATGTTGAGGAAACCAATGGAAACTAAGCGGATGTGTATTTAAAACTGAAAACGTGAGGCACGTCTTTACACAAAGTATTGTGGAGTCTGGAAAAGACACCCAGCATGGTATCGAAGCACATTTCAATGCTTATTTCAAGAAGCAGCTGGATAAGATCCTCACGCCAACTACTGTAACTACCTAAAACAAAACGAGCTAGGTCAGCTGGATTGTCTCCTCTGATTTGCAAACTCTCATTATCAAGAACTTGGGGAATTAACGTACATTAATGGTCACCTAAACTCTTGATAACAGCAAAGAGTAAACTCTCCTGTGGTCCCATCCAAGTAAGCAAAACTCTTGGCCTCAAGTCCGTAAAAGGAGTGAGTGGAATATCACCAGTCAAGGATCTAGCTTTTTACAACCATAGTTGATGACTCTTTTTTCTACTTATCCTGTAAAATATGTTCAGAATATTACAGGACACATAGTATTTCCGAAAGGCAGAGTACTGAAGAAATAGCCAATGTAGAAGAAATAGTCAATTTCAGTCAATTTGTGGAAAATATAGAAATACCCAGCATCTGTGCCCAAATCTCAGGATAAACCCATATTAGAAACTCTCATATCCAAGTCTATTTAAAACAACAAAACTACCTTTCCTTGCAAAAGTGCCTTGATGATTTGCTTTTTTCATGTCACTGATGTCTAATCTAAATTGGTTTCCTATGTTTTTGGATAATATAACGTCTATCTATAATTCCTAATTGTTTTATTTAGTTTAAAAGGTAATTTCTGTAAGAGCTGCAGTTAGTAATTTCAAGACTGCTGGTACATTTTGCAATCAAAGGAAGTGAAAATCTGGGAGGTAAAAACAGAAAAAAAACATTGAAGGTATTACAGTATACATTTCTGTATGAAAACTAAAAAATGCTAGGAAAATCAAATGAATAACTGTTTCCCGTAACAGCTCATTTTAACCTCACTGTAACAGGCTACAGTGGGTTACAGTGAGTCTTAGTTGAACCCAGCAGGCACTGACAGTAAGGCAATACACCCTGGATGGGGCACCAGTCCACTGCAGAGCACACACATCTAGTCACTCATATCCCTACAGGGGGCAAGTCTGTGACACCAGTTAACTTGGATGGGATGTCCTTAGACTGCATGAGGAAACCAGAGCAGTCAAGAGGTAGCCCACATGGACACAGACTGAACATGAAAACTCCACAAGGAAGGTGATATATTTTCAGTTCCCTGTCAAGGGTAAAAAGGTGGCAAAACTGATCATTCTTCATTCCAAATTCCTCTTAGGAATTATTCCAGTTATCCTGTTATCTTTATAACTGCTATCATTAGCAAATCAAAGTAAGAAGGTATCAAAATCTCTACGAGGAAACCTGGTGTGGAATGAATATCAGATGTGCAGAAATGAGTGTTCTTTGAGGCAACGAGATAATACGTGCCTATATGCAAAGCATTGGCTAAAAGCAGCCAATATCACCCTGAGGGAATTAAGAGAGCGTCAAAATAGAGACGATAAAAGTAATGCACGTATTTTGACAATATTTTTTATATTTTTATATTTTTTAGCTATATTTTGACTATATTTCAAATAATTCTTATTTGCATATCTGATTTACGCAAATGAAAGTTATAATACTGGTGCTTTCAGAGATCTTAGAATAGACAGATAAAGACGTCATTGACATTTCAAGAACATCATATTGTAAAATAGGAAACAGCCTTTTCAGCGGCAGCTCCGCTTTTTGGAAATACTCTTCCTGACCATATTAAAAACACTCCATCTGCTTACTTTTTTCAGGGTCCTTCAATTTATTATCTTTCTTTTAATTTCACATAGATACATGGTTTTATCGTATTTTTGTGTACTGTACTTTTTTATATGTATAATTATCCACAGACCCCGGAGAATGGTCTGGATGGAAAGGCGCTATATACGATTAAAACTGATTGAAAATTGCTTAAGTGGAAGAATTCTAAAATGCTGGATGCATACCACCTGTGTAACCTAATTAACTCACATGGCCACGATCCCCACAATGAGAAACGTACAGAGAATGGTGGATAGACGAATTCATTATTTTCCCGAGTTCTCGGTCTTAAAGCCGCACTGAAATGCTGCATCAAACATAGCTAAACCACACACGCAAACATACACCGGTAAACGTTGGTAAATTGGTAAAGTTGCTTGGAAAATTCAGTGGCACTACACACGCGATGCAGTGTTTGCGAGCAACGAAAATAAACTCTCATTTTGCTTTAGGTGTTCATTTAGCGAAGGACTACTTTTTCATGTTCTTGTGCTTAAAACTGTCGACTGTTTCCTTGCTCTTTTCAAATCACACACTACGTACGCCACACTAGCACTTCCGGGTCGACTGTTTCCTACTGCAGGTATACCCCTTAACACACAGACAGAGAAGATCTTCGTGTATAGGTAAACCCTGTTTGTATATCCATCGTTACATGAAAACATATGCACCTATGTTGCTTCATGGTGTTTTTGTCTGCGGAGTTTCCTATGTCGGCTTGCGTTAGCATGTTTTCATACGTAAATAATCTTGACATCCCCTCTCCTTGCTAGCTGGTCATTCATTACAATGCTTGTGCTGTACGAGCAGGACATGCGTACCACAGGTCTTGTGACCAGTTTCCTGAACTTGTATACTTTTTAAGATACTTGATTAAAGAACTAGCGTTGAAATTAAGATGAGTAATTATAGCTAAGTTCCAGATACTAGTTACTGGTAGTTCAGGTTAAACTTCTGAATTGTGTATTATCGACAGTTTAATATGTGACTTGATTAACGTTGAGGAGGTGCTGTCATGCTGGTTTTGGGTTTTACTGATTACATTTTATAACTAGGTATCATACCATTAGTAAAAAAGCATTGAACGTATTGGCTTTAAATTGTTAATGCGAGTTTATTTATGGTGTTTATAGTCGACCTCGCACGCTGGGACAAAAGCATTGCATCACTTATTGGTGGAGATGTATAATAAGTTTACTACCCAAGCACAGCAAACGTACTGTACATTGACGCAGACTTAATGAATCATGGGCGGCTGTATTTGATGTACAATTTACATGTGTTTAATAATACATTAATGGCATCTACTGATGTCCTCTTCCAAACTCTTACGTTCTTTGCTTATGCAGTGCAGTAATGTTATAGACAAAAATATGTACTATACATTCAATATTGCATTCTTCAAAAAGTATTGGAATATAGTATCTGTCCTAGATTGTTTTTTTTTAGCTATACAGTATATATTTGTAATACAGAGCATTTTGATGTCAACCTGCCAGAACATCTCATTGAAGTGGCTGAATGAATAAATGACTCCATTGAAAGTTTCATTGCCCTTCATTTTGCGCTGAATGTGAATTCTGAAACAAATGTTTTTGTGAGATTGAAAACCAGCATTATATGTTTTTTTACTTGTTTTTTTGTGCTCACCTATTTTTATTGTTATTTGTGATGTGACAGCCTTTGTACTTCAATTCTATGAATTAGTTGTCTGAATGTATAGCTTGAGACTACTGTACAGGTCTAACAGAGCCATAAATTACCCAGGGCCTTTATTATACAGTACAAGTGAATAAACTCCTGTGTTGTGATATGTAATACAGTTTCAGAGTTTTCACCTGTAGGCTAGTCCTAATGTTCACACTTGCATTTACTATTGGTTTCCCTTAGGAAGAATATTAAATTGATCCAGTTAAGATTTACAGTATCTGGACCAGTTTGTCCCTTCTTCAGCCATTTGCAGTTTTAAAAAAAGGCAGAACACCCACAGGGCTCCAATCCCCAAGGACTGAAGTTGGGCATCCCTGTATCAAACTGTTGCTTGAAGATCCCACCGTGAGCTTTAACAACTTGACTTGGTTCCAAATTCTGTCAAAACTGTGTGGAAAGACGTGTCTCCTGTGTCCTGAATGTTTAATTGGGTATGCAAATTTGAAGAGGCTGAATAGTATAACTATAGAGAGAACTGCTGCAAGCATACATCAATATTATTACCAATGCTGGCAGGAACCATATGACACGCAGGCAGATGTGCTGTTACAGTAATTTAGCTAAGAGAACCATTCTGTATAAGTTTAGCCGACAGTCCCAGACAGACCTGTTTATTTAAGTCAAATGCCAGAGAATTCATCACAAAGTTCCATTTAATGTAGATGCCCATTGTGACTCATGGATGCTGCTGTATGGCTTCTTTGCAGTAATGTTTGGCACATTTCAGCAAATATGGTTGCATTCCAGCATATATAATGGAGAAATTCTAGATCTGAAAGTTCTGGATTACTATGCTTATTAAGTAATAATTGCTATAATTCTGTATTATTCTAGCTGTTCATCCTTTTTATATCACTCATTAAAATACATAGAACCACCAATTATTGAGTACATATTAAGAAGATAATGAATTATCACATTATTTTTTTTATTATGATTCAGTAGTATAACATTAATTTAGCCATAATTTATTATGTTATAATGATGTAAGACATGTCCAAGAAGCTGTGTAAAGAATGCAGAAAAATACCAAACCTAATAGACTTTGTCTTTTGTGTTTACAGCCCTGTACATTAATCTACTGGTATCCATACACTATTGTCCTTATTAATATACATTACTCTTACAGTAGCTTTAATGCCTGTTACTCTCAGTTAAATAAATAATGTGATATTTTACAACATGGAGATATTAAATCTTTTTTAGTATCTATGTGCCTATTAGGCCATAAATCTGACACCTGACATTTCTACCGTCGCTGAATAATTTAACAGTAATGGATTATTAATTTTTTGGAACAAGAAAAACAGACATTGTTTGAGATAGTGAAGCTCTTCTCATTCTTCCATCTTGCACATTCCTAAGGGAGAGAACAGAACCACACACCAGGCTTCAGTTTGTGTCTAAAAAGGTGCTGTGTAAAACATAATAGCACTCGTCGTTTTTTTGTTCAATCCGGGAAGGACAGTCATCCTTCTTTTGCAAACATTACTTTCCTTAACTAATAAAACAAAACAGGACAGAAAGAAATCAGTCAGAATTTGTGATCAGTCAGGACTGTAATCCTATGCAGTGTAATTTTAACAGTTTTAGGATTATTTGAACATCTTAAAGTTTGCTTTAGCAAAAGTGGACTCTTAGCCCTTTTTTGACTCAGTTTATATTGTGTTATATAAATATAATTTATATATCTCAATTAAAAGCTTTGCATTGTTTGGGTAACTGCATTTTGAGAAAAGTTGGAATGTGCCTTTGCAGCTTCACTGTCCTGCCCCTGACTGAAAAATTTCAAAAAAAAAAATAAGATCTTGAGTAAAAAAAAGTAATAAAATAAGTTTTTCTGTGTTTTTTTTCCCACTAATAATAAAAAACCTAAAGATAGCTGCAAGGGTCCGCAGCTGTGCAAGAACGTAGCCTTTTGAGTGATTACGTCCTTCTTGATATTTACAGATCTCTGGGCTAACAGCATTGACCTTTTCCAAGGTAGTTTGCCCCAAGTAAGCCTTACAGATGCCTCCTTGATCTCTGGAGTTTTGCTTATGCCCTAGCCTGTCTTGACGCATTGCGCTGGAGTGAAACAGCTGTTTTTTTCGTTATCAGTTCGGAACATTCTGATGAAAGGGCTTAAAACATGATTAAGAAGAAGCGGTTAATAAATGTGGCAGTTTGCACAAAAAATAAAACTACAACTTTGATACTTCATAACTGACCGTTCTTGCTGAAGTGCTGTGGCATCATGTTAACTCAAAACCAGCTGAACTATTGTTGCTTTATGTGCAAAAGCACCTCAGTTTTGTTCTAGGGACTAAGGCCATTTTCTAGATATTGTAACGCAACGGGGGCTCTGGCGGGCGCCCTAGCCGCATCTGGTCGGCCCCATCCCGACTGGAGGCTCGAACCCGGGACTTCCGCGTCTCTCTGCAGCGACCTAGCCCCGTGAGCCAAAGAGAGATCTCTCCACAGCCCAGTAGCTGTGGTCCTGCTATCACAGGGAAGGGCGGTGACGTCACCCGCTCTGGTACGCCGGCTCTTACACAGCGCCTGTCGGCCGTAAGCGTTACACTCTCCCCCGCTTAAATCGCCGTCCCCGGCGAAGGGCTATCCCGCCCCGCTTCTGACACCAATGTAACGCAACGGGGGCTCAGGCGGGCGCCCTTGCCGCATCTGGTCGGCCCCATCCCGACTGGAGGCTCGAACCCGGGACTTCCGCGTCTCTCTACAGCGACCTAGCCCCGTGAGCCAAAGAGAGATCTCTCCACAGCCCAGTAGCTGTGGTCCTGCTATCACAGGGAAGGGCGGTGACGTCACCCGCTCTGGTACGCCGGCTCTTACACAGTGCCTGTCGGCCGTAAGCGTTACACTCTCCCCCGCTTAAATCGCCGTCCCCGGCGAAGGGCTATCCCGCCCCGCTTCTGACACCAATGTAACGCAACGGGGCTCAGGCGGGCGCCCTTGCCGCATCTGGTCGGCCCCATCCCGACTGGAGGCTCGAACCCGGGACTTCCGCGTCTCTCTGCAGCGACCTAGCCCCGTGAGCCAAAGAGAGATCTCTCCACAGCCCAGTAGCTGTGGTCCTGCTATCACAGGGAAGGGCGGTGACGTCACCCGCTCTGGTACGCCGGCTCTTACACAGCGCCTGTCGGCCGTAAGCGTTACAATATGAAAGACTGCTGTGCTGTTTGTCTTATTATTGTGCATTTTCACTTAAATTCGGGAGGGTTTTGAATCCAGAGTAGTGGTAGGAACACTGTACTGTAGAACTATCTACTTTCAAACTTCTTTCTGCTACACCCTGTTCAGAACTGCCATAATAGACACCCAAGTGTTTGTTTTATAAAGGCAACAATAAATTGTGGGCACAAATTTGCATAAGATTTGAAACTGTTAGTTTTCAGACAGATGGCCATTCATTGTTTTAAATGATCTTTACGAAAGGGATTTTCATATTTTGTAATCTAGGTTATGAATGAGGCTCTTGTAAAGCTCCTGTTACAATTGACATCTGATTGTTACCATTCTAGTACTGGAAGTTTATAAGCACACAAGTCAAACACAGATTGCTTTTCTTCAAAAAATCTTTACACAATTTCCAAATATCCGAATTATTTACATGAATATATAAGTAATGACATTTGCTTTTCCCTAAAGCAATCATTGATTTTTTTTTGGTGGTTTCCTGTAGTGCTTTAATGTTTATTTTCCATGGTCACTGCTTCTTTTGCAAGTTTGTGAGTCAGTTTGCAGACAAAACCAAATATTTAGGAGATAAGACGATGCTCACTCCAGCAGGAGCACACTGCAATGCTTTTTAAATGTGTGCATCTTTGCTGTTCTGGACTTCAACAGTGACATATAGTCAATCAGGTGCCATTGTTTGGGTCATAAATGTTGTCTGGATATTTAGTGTCTGTTTTTCTGGTGAAACAGTGACACACCAATGTGATCATTTGGCAAGTAGAAGTGAACTCCAAAGGTACTCATCTCCAACTCTTTCCTTTCCTTTTCTAAATCTGGTGTTGACGTCTTCTGGCCAAATGAGCCTGTCCTCCTTGTGGATTCAAAGAATAAAATAATTTTGGTTTTATGGTCTGAATTGAGTCGGACCTATCATGTAGACATCATGATCTTCTGTTTATTAGAGAACAAGAGTCATGAGTTGCTCTTTGTCAGTAGAACAAGATTTCAGAAGAAGATGAAGTAATTTCCATGTTTCTTGAGGTGCCATTCCTCAGCTTGTCAGGAATGAGTTGTTCTTGAGTGGCAATGTCACTGTCACATCTCTATAGGTCTCAGGCCATAAATACAACACAATCCATTATCTGTACAGTCCATGAGGGTTCTGATGTACCAGGTCCCACATTTTAAACTGTAGAAAGGAGCTAACTCTGAACTTGGTATCTCGTGAGTAGTGCTGAAACAGACTTTGTTGATTGAACGTATTGTAGCCTGCTGCATAAAAAGGGAAGAGCAGAGCAGATCCTAAAAAGGGCTGCTCAGTCACATTTAAAGCCAAGCACTTCTTCACAAGTGCTTAGAAACCCTCTGTAACAGCTGCACCCGTGCACTCGTCATGATAAGAATCTTCCAGATATCACTGTACTTCTTCTGTTGCCCTAAGATGGATGCCAAAGAATTTGGAGAATGTGTTTTGGATGGAAGACACCTCTGTGTGTCATTTTATTGTGGAGAAACTGTTACTTTTCACATATCATCAGAGAAGGTAACTTTCATTCAAGGACATAGAAGACCCAAGTAATCGCAGGTCTCATTCTCAGGCAGCCTTCATCTGCCAGAATGGCCATTGAGGTGTTCCAGGTGGTGTGTTGTCTTGTTAGAAATGATATATGCTGTAATGGAAAGAACATGAGCCCACATTCCACACTCTTCTCTGTAACAGCTATTGTTTTAAAATAATAAATGAACCTTACAATCACACCATTTTTATTCTTTGGTTATTATTTGTTGAAGTTATAGTAGTGGAGAGGTATGAGAGCTGTTTTCTTGTTTTTTTTAGAAAAACTTGTGGCTCTATTTTCATAGTCATCATTAAGTGAAATAATGGGTGGAGAAGTATGCATCCCTATCCTCCTGTATTACAGTTATGTCTATGCATTTTTAAAGTGAGATTTTTATCAAGAACTTGAAAGTTTATACTGAACACTTTTGTAGGTGAATGAATGGGTATGTCAGACAAAAGGCCTATAATATTGGTTTCACCTGATTTCAGAATGCAATTCTCTCTATGAGGTTCCTAAGTCCAACAAACTTTCAAAACTACAAAGTATAAAGTTGTAGAAGGGTAAAGATCAGGAGATGGGTGTAAATAAATCTGGACACTGAATATTCCTATGAACGTGATGAAATCAATCTTAGAAGTGGCTGGTGTACCATTACATCCAGACACTGCCTAGATCAGGCTGTCTCTGCAAACTGAACAGCTGAACAGAGAAAACTGGTTAGAGATGACAACAGCAACGTGGATAAAGTTATAGAGTTGTCCATTTTCACGAGTCAACAATATCTTGGTTACTGCACATACTGTAGCTGACCTGTATAGAACTGAAAAAAAATCTCAAATTATATATGGAGTTTGCAACAACGTCTTTAAGTGGTACTTCATATGTGGCAAAAGGCTTTGTGGTCAGATGAGACAAAACCAAACTTTTTGGTCTAAAAGCAAGGAGGTTCATGTGATGCAAACCCAGCAAGCAAATCAGACACCAGTCAGCACCATCTCCATTGTTAAGTATTATGGTGGCAGCCTTATGTTATGGGACTGCTTCTCATCAGCAGGTACTGAGAGGCCTGCCATGACTGGGGGGAAATGGATGGAGCAAAATACAGGTGAAGTAGCTAAAGCTACACTGGAATAATAAGAATCAAGTGAATGTCCTTTAGCAGTCCAGTTAAAGTCCTGACTATGGCAAGATTAAAGTTCTCAACCAATACTTAAAAAATACTTAACCAATGTGACAGAGCTTAAGCATGTTTGTAAAGAAGAATAAGTAAAAATTGCACCATCTCAATCTGCAAAGTTGGCAAAGACTTATTCAAAAAAAGGGTAGCTGTATTGACTGAGAGGTGTGATAAATTATGTAATTTGTATTTTAGTTTTGGATTTTTCTTTGCAGCTTTTATTGACCACCTCATTTCACCTTTAAAAGTGTTAAAATTGATTATTAAAGTTTTGAAAATATACCATTTAAAAACAATCATACATAGTTAGTAATTCACAAAAATAGGACATCATTGGAAGGGCTGGATACTATTGTGTAGCACTGCATATTTTGAAGTGCACAATATTCTGGTTTATTCATATCTGGAACGTGCTGAAAAGAGCTGCTGTATACTTAATCCTCTAACATTTTCCAGTTACCCGGTAGTTTCTCAAAGTTCCTAGAAGCTTCTAGAGGTCACTATGGTGGCACTGGATATCTAAGGAGATTGAACACAGAAATAAGACACTCATCATAGGAAAGAAAAGATAATAAACATCTAAACATCTTGTTTCACCTGAGCGAGCTAGAACTTGCAACCCTCAGTCTCTATGGAAACCACCTGCATTCATATTAGGATTTGAACACCTCCTGGGGCTGTGTGGACTTGCTCGGGCTGCTTGTCCCAACTGCCTGCCTCCACTTAATGGGTGATCTACAGTAAAATATCAGTGACCTGATCCAAATGCAGTCAGTTATATAAAAACATTTAAACTAATTTAAAATAGCGACAGCTTTAACTGTGGTGCCTTTCATAAAAATGTTCAAGAATATTGCACCAGAGAGAGGGTGTAAGAAAGTTTAAGATCCAGCCTGCGGGTAGAAACATGGCTTTGGGAGATAACATCACACCAAGGGGAATATTTGAGAATCTTCGGAATTCTGCAGCACCGTCACAATATCCTGTCTCCAAAACTACCATCTGAGGTTGACCTAGTGAATCTGGGGTGTATAGTCCCATAGAAACAGAAAGATGAAGATCATGGTGAAAAATAATGTAATCCCTTCTGACTTGGTCTATTCGGCTTTACTTTTGGTCCTGTTGTCCTAGTTAGAACTGAGGAACAAATAGGTTATAAAGGTTCTAAGATTTTTTAGCCCAAACTGTTGCCTTTTGTAATGAATCTCAAACATGGCTTTAAATAAGCTTGAAAGTGTTTTTAATACAAGGTGTGCCTCAAACTGAGTAAAAGATTAAATACCAATCAGTGTTTCTTATGTGTCCCTGAACAGAGCACTTTTCTTGATTGGTTATCATAGTCTCTAGTAGGTAATTTTAAGTTTATGTCATGCAACCTAGAGAAACTGGCGATGTTCTGCATGCAGAACTGTTCAAATGTCCCTCATCAGTAATTTAAGAACCAAATTTAAGAACTTTACCAGTAGTGCCTCATTAATGTTATCAAAGTCAAGGGACCGTTCATAAAATAATATTTGCCAGAATATGAATAAAGTTGAACTCCATGCATTTAAAAATGTTATCAGATAATCTGTTCTACATCTTACATCTTGAAATCATACAAGTTATTTTGTTTATATCCAAAATTGCTGAATGTACACCTAGATTTTCATGATAAATCAACTTTCAGTTACAATTCATAGAGGGTATACCGTATGAATAAATATGTTGACTCCTATGTATCACTTTAGGACTTGGACTTTTGAGATGAGTCATACCAATCATTGTGCACCTTTCTGTGCTTTCCATAATTTCGTTTTATCATCCTTCCTGTGCTTTTACCGTGGTGTGCCGTAATAAATATTTATAAGTCATCATTCAACCTGTTTCTTTTTTTGATGCTCTTTATGTACTTTTTATACATTCCACTGATACAGTTATAAAGAATTATGTAACTCCCCTGTTGCATTAAGGCTCCAAGAGGAAATCCAGCTGACTTGAGTCACATAAATAATTCTGTAAAACAATAAAAGAGCAGGCCAAATGAGCCACCAATGGGCAAGTAGTGTAACAGGGAATGAAATCAGAGCAATTATTGTGGTTTGCTGCCTTATTAGACCTGCTAAGTGAGATCTCTGTATTTGTGGAACAGAAAATACAAAGAAGAAAGTGATTTTCATTTCTGACACACACTGAAAAGAATGTAAAGAAACAACCATGTTCCTCCCGTGGATGAAAAGCAGAAGACTTGATCTTGTGCAGCAAGGGCATAATTCTCCAATGATGATTTTGGTGCACTTTTACAGAAATGGTGTCCAAGTTTTCCTGGAGTCTTAACCGAATATGGTTGTTAAATCCATTACAGACATCTTAAAAATGTGCAGAACTTTAGAAATTGGAAGAGTTCTGATTGACGGCTCTCGAAAATGAAGGCTAATTATTTATTTGCAAATACTTTTGTTTGGGACAGCCAGAAAGACACAATTTTAAGTATTAGTGAATTTGGTGTGATAAACCTAACAACAGACTACCTTAACCTTAAAACATGATGTAATTAAATTATAGCAGTTGCAGATTATAGAAATTACATTAGATTAAGTTACAGAATAACAGAAATATGTTACATAATGTTTTAAACAGGTAAGGCTTTGTGGGACATAGAGGCCTTTCTAAATATGGACAAGGTAACTGGTGTTAACATTGTTTAGTGGAGGATTTTTACAGAAAGCTGATTCCTGAACAGAGCACTGCCAGCCTTATCCGTTTATGTTTTATTTTGACATTTTGGAGGAATGTTTCTTAGCAAGGATTCAGGATGTAGGATGTTCTATCAAAGAGTGGCTAAAAGTTGTTTGGGGCAAAATCCTCAGTGTGTGTCATCACTTTCAGATAGCTCAGGCAAAAAGGAGTTTATGATAATACGCAAATACATTATAGATCCTATAAATTCTGATATGCAATGAACAGCTCTTATATTAAATTTTGATTTAACAATGACTGTTGGCTTGCCTCAAAACTCTGTGGTACTTCAAAAGGTTATTTAAGGCAGATTAAGCCAGTGTGTATCATTGGAAAGATTTTTTCTAACAAACTTAACTAAAAACATGATTGAGTTGTCTAGTTTTACAGTATGAACCAGAGTTTTTTTTTAATTTAAAGGAGCACAACTTTTCAATATGACCAGCCTTTTCCCCAAGCTTAATAATGATTTAATGATGGCAGGGCCTTATATTGTCACTCTGGGGTAAATTACTTCCATTGGGAATGTTTTTCCTTAAATCTTCTTTTTTCTGTTTTTTTCTAATTTTCTAATCTAATTTTCTGCCAATTTCCTACTCTTACAAACTTTGTTTAAGGAAAACCAATTTTTAAGATTTTTGTTGTGCAATGGAAAGGAGTTTGGAATAAACTTGTCAAGCAACAGTCGATAACATTAGATCGAGATTAAGGAGGTTCCTGATTTATCTTAACATTATCCATCCTTTTTTTTTAACCTCTTCATCCAGGCTCAAGTCAGGATACACCTGGATGGAACATCAGTCCATTGTAGGGCACATATAGACACAGACACGTTTTCCCTCAATTGACAGAGGAGGATGAAAAGTAGAACCCCACGAAAAAAAAGATAAAAAGAAGAACTTATAAAGGAAAAAAAAGTCTGTTGCTGAAATTCTTCTTGCTTCTGGAAAATAGTCTTTTAAAGCAATAGTACAGAGTCCCAGACTGATGTGCATGGAAAGAAAGTGTTTTTTGTGACCTTGCAGCAACAGTGCAATCTAAGTTCCCAAATATGAAATTAAAAGTTCTTTTTACAGGAATTGTACCTGATTCTTATTGTATTGAGCATTTAATGGGAAATCTTGGCATGAGATACACATACAGTATTAATCCAAGACTTGTTTGCTTCTGTTATCTGGTGATGGGATGAGTAAAGCCCTTTCTTTTAAAACTTACAGTTAGAAGTGTAGTTCTTCAGGTGTAGGAGAATGTACTCTGAAGGTAAGGGAGAGTCAATGCAGTGGGTTATAAAAAAGATATTCCTGCTCTGAACTCAGCCCAGATACATTCCTGGTCTTGGGGGAATGGCCTACAGAGAAAGGCCAAAGAAACTGAAATGAGTCTTGAATACAGGAGACTATGAGCGGACCTGGTACACATATTCAAAATCCTCAGAGGCACTGACAAAGTGAACCCACTGGATTTTTTTCAGAATCTGCAGTGAAACAGGAACCTTAGGACACGAGAGGAGACCATATGGAAAGAAAACTGCAAAGATTAGGCACTTCTTTGCCCAAAAAGGTTGTGGGAGTATGTTACAAGCCACCCAGCCATGTTGGTGAAGGCAGTGCTAACGATTTAACTGACTAGATGGGCTGAATGGCCTTCTCGTATCTGGAACTGTTCATCTGAAAGTGATTAAGCCACTGAATACACTTTATGTTTGGGTAAGACTTTTTCAAACAATAATCTACTTGTCAGAGTGAGAGTCAGTAAAACTCATTAAAGTTCATTTCTCTGTCCAAATCATTGCTTTCAATTCCAGTCTCACACATGTTAACTAAGCATAAAAATATTATATTTATGCTTGCACACTTTAGAAAAATACATTTGTGAGATTTTGGAATTTGATTAAATGTGTTGGGGGCAATAATGACTAATTGATTCATTCATTTATTGTTTCATTAGTGAGCAAGCTGATGTGGCACAGGTAAGGAGATGATTTAAGAAGTCTGAATGCCAAGCCTGGTGAACATCAAGAAAGAAACACAGAAAACCAATATGCCATGCTTATCAAGAGAACAAAGCCTTTGTGCAATTGGTATGTTGGAGTCTAATCTAAGTAATCTCTGTAGATATGCCAGCAGTAGAGCCAACTACTTTTTAGTGCTGAATCAAGGTTTGGTGTAGACCACCCTGTTAGACATCAGTAAGTATGGCAATAGCCATGCAGAATGATACACAAAGTGTTGTGTACAACAGGCAAGTCAATATGGAGATGTACAGTAAGTGTGATGGTCTTGGAAGGAGTGTCTAGATGCTACAAAGCTTCTGCTAAAGTGATTGACGACCTTGAGCCATAGCCAGTGAATGATTGAAGCAATTCAATACAATAATTGTGTGCAAAATGTGTATTTTCTAGTTAAATTAATATGGAATTGATAATCCCATTCACAAAAAAATGCCATTTACAATTCCAATGCAAAACATTGAGATATTATTCAGTTCTGGTTCATTACCAATCTCTGAACTTGTGCACACTTGAATTGGATTTGACCACTGAATTTGAGCGTGTGGAATTTTGACATTGGGACAAATATCTCAGAATCATCAACAACATCAAAAACCCTTAGGCATGTCAGGAATATGAAGATGGCAATATTCTGGGGCCAAGAAGATGTTCTTAACACACACATCATTTTACAAGAATCCTTACATTATAGTTTAATCCTTACCTGTGCCAGCATAGAAAAGGTTTGTGGACATGAGTAACCATGCTGAAAAACAAGCTCCTCAGAGGGAAGCATAGTTAGTGGATGATCCACAAATATACTTTACTTATTAACTGTCCTTTGTAATAATGGACAAATGTATAAGGAAATATAAATACTCCATATAATAAAAGACAGTTAGGAACTGTAATGTTCTCTGATGACTGAAAGCATCAGCACATCTAGTACACTTTTTTAAAGAATGTTACTCACATTTCTGTAAATAGCTTTTTTTTTTCTTGAGTCACAAAGCATTGGTAACTGTAGGGTTCTACAAGGTTAATTTTATTTGGGTAATGCATTCTGATTTATTTGCAAAAGGCAAAGATTAAACTAAATTCAGTAGCTTAGTTGTTTGAGAATGCCCACTATAAGTAGGTGCCATAGCAGTGATCCATTTCTTTCTGTATTAGGCTCTACCCAACCACCTATGAAATGCTTCTCTTTCATCCAAATAATTCCTGAGTGCCTCCAATGTTGAGGTGGTTTATGGTTTTTGCCAGCATCTGAAACAATTTTTCTCTCGGGTTTTGTGGATGCTTTACTTGGTCCCCCAGTCTTGGAAGGCTTCTGTTTGTAATTTCTTCTGTTGTACTGTACTCTTGTGTAACTGAAAACAAACTAATAGCCAGGTTCATGTATCTTCTCAATGTGGCTGTATAACTGCATGCTTTAGCTTTGTGTCAGATTGTACCTTTGCCAGCTGTCAAGTCATTACTCTAGGCTTTGTAGTTTTTTTCTACACAATTAGGCTGTTGCAGCCTTTGTCATTAGTTTATGTGCTGTTGCTGGTTTCACACTGTTGTCATGCTGTCGATTCTTATCCAGTTTATGTTGGAGAATAAACACTTCTTATAGAGTGTCCATTTGTTTTCTGCTTTAATATTTGGCGCAAGGAAAAGCCATTTATCTTGTGCAGTGAAAGTTCCACAGAACAAGTTTTATTTCACATTATTCTCAACAAATGCTAGGTGTTGAAAACCCGTGTTACAGGGAAGTTTTCGTTGTGTACATTTCAGAAAGCTGCCATAAATTCCAAAATTTGAAACATTAATCCTAACAGGATAGTGAGGTGAAGTGCAAGGAAAAATAACTTGTACTGCAGATACCTAAGGGTAAAGGTCTAACTCACTGCTGTGGGACAGGAAAGCCAAGCCACAGCTTTCTTCTAGCTTGAGCCATAAGCAGACAACCATGTCTATTAAAGAAAATACGTTTTTGGTCTTTTTTTTCAGAGCTTTTCCTCTCCTGTTTTCCAAAAAAAAAATAAAATAAATCAAAATCATGTTAAGAAGTTCCACAAGAACGAGACTACCTACTTTGGACTTTCCAGTCGTCAATCCAAAGTGGTGCCAAGTGTTTTTTACCAGCTTATACTGTAACCGATCCCGTGTTGGCACACTTCCTGGCCAATTACAGTTCACTTACACTTTATTTATTTATCCATATGCTATTTTAAATGGATCCCTTTCAAGCTAAAGGTCGTGTAGCGAAGCCCTGTCCTCCCTGCCTGTTCTGTGATGCAGTCTTTGGCATCCGGAGGGCTGAGATGGATGCAGATGGCAGCCCTGCAGCGCTCGAGCGCGATGGTGGAAATGCCACCCTGCTGGAGCGTGGCAGCGCCAGACAGAAATGGCAGCGTTTCCTCCTTTTCTTTTTTGTCCAAGAAAACTGCGAGGACTTACTCCCCCGCAATGATTTCAACATTTTTATTTCTCGTGCGTGCAACCCCATAAGCAGCTAAGGTCGTGGCACCAGATCGGCTTTCGAGATGGCCAAGGTGTGAAGCGCTAGCTCCTTTCCTCAGTGGGACCAGACACAGCTAACACCCTGGAAACTGAGGGCATCACTACAAGACCAGGGTCGCCCGCGGCACCCAGTTCTACTTATTATCATATTATTTCTATTTTTTATTTTAGGATTTATTTTTAACTTGCTTATCCAGTTGAAATAGGACAAGGGGATACTTGTTATATATACTTGTTTTTTCTGACTTCATGCATCCTGTTGTTCAGAGAATGCTTATATGGTTTGAATAAGGCAGACATTTTAGATCTTTAGAGCTTGCTTAAACCATGTAGTGATGTGATGGTATTTAATCTACTGAAACAATTAAACAAATCAATCAATCATACACATGAACGGTCTCATGCACAGACTGACTTAAGAAAGAAAACCGCTTCTGTGTCAAAGAGCAAGCACCCAGGAACTAGAGCCTAGAGCTTACAAACGTGGTCTAAACTGTATTTGTTCTCAGCGACTTTATACACAGTTTAGAAATATCTATTTCCCTTGCCATTGTTGTGAGAATGAGGTGTAATATGCATAGCTGAAGCACTTTGCTGTGCTTCACTATGCTTCAGCAGTTCAGAGATCTTAAACTTTGCGGTACTCCTGAGCAGTAAATGACACTCCCTTGCCAAAATATGAGGAATTCATTTCGGTCTACTCTTGCCAGTGCACTAAAAAGTTTTCCACTTTGCACAGTAAAATGCCATCAGCAGCATTGTCAGTTATGTATTCAGGGTACACAAGTTTTCCATAGATAACTGCTTTCACAATGTCTACCTCCTTTTCTCTCAGCAATTCCTCCTATACAGGAATGAAAACAAAGTACAACCAGTGATTTGAGAAGAAAGTTTCTGCTTCTTCCTGTTTTAATTTTTATCTCACAACGTAAGCTCTTTGATAGATTTTTTTTGTTCTATAGGCACTATTTAATTCAACCTGACATATGCGTTGAAGTTTGTGAATGTCACAACTCGCCTGTTGGTCACAAGCACTATAATAGAAACGTGGATTTAGAAGTTCTCGTGTTCTAGAAGAACTCGTGTTCATTTTACACCGAGGACTGTTTTTCAAATTCTGCATGCTCGTAGGAGAAAATACTTGTGTGATCGAAGTCTCTGATGCAGATACCCATTAGTTCTATCTCATAATAATGTAAGAATTATTGCAAAATAACCAAAATGTTATCTTGTTAAAACCCAATAATATTTTTTTCCTCTGTGGGGCTAATTGGCTTCTGTACCCTGACACTGAAGGAGAAGTGTTGTGTGTGACTAACTTGGAATACTGTCACTTACACTTATACATATTGTAAAATACATCACTTGCACTTTACTGGAGCATTTGTCTCTGTGTAAGACCGCAATATGTAGATTCTAAATGCTGACTATGGAGCTAGTACAGCTTGGCAAAAATGGTGCAACTATTTTTTTGTAAAAAAAATATTAAAGCCGATTCTTTTCTTTCAGAAGTCAGAAGTTGTAGGCCTAAATATTTTTTAAAATAACAAATACAGGAGCTGCACTTTCAGTACAAATGCATCCAAAAGGGAAAAGTGAATGGTATCTGTCTGACTGGGATAATAAGGACAGAAAGAATTTAGTGCTTCAGGATAATATTTATACTGTATTATGTTATTGCATGTCATCTACATTGGTGGGGTCTTCAAGCAGAACAGAGCCAAAAGTCAGCGTCACATTTGGTATTCTAATTCCTGGGTAATTCTGTGACAGATTACCCAACAGGTTACAAACCATCATGTCAGAATTGCTTTTGAGTTTGTTTGGTGCAAAAAAAAAAAGCTGAATTGTGCTCATCATGCCAAGGAGTCAAAGGTTATAGAAGAGTCAGAACACGGTCAGTTCTTTAGCCTTCTTATTATAACCATCCTTTTATTGTCCTTTGTGTCTTATTGAAGGTGTTTGTTTTGGAAATTGTATGATGAATTAATAAACTTTATGAAAGACACTTGAAAAACAAAGAAGAGGAACAGTACAAAATGTTTGACCCCTGACTTGGAATGCAAACCAAGGACTTTATTGCTCACAGACTGTGAAAGTATTCTGATGTTTACACGTCCAAAACCACTATTGTTTAGAAAAAATCAATCTACTCTTCATGTAGTAAAGGAGCTGAGCATTCATTATCCTTTACTTAAATTTAATCAATTTTAAATGGAAAAAATTGCAGAAATGTATTCGGATTTATACAGGAAGGATGTAAACCCCTACCTTCCGTCACCTTGCTGAAAGTAATTGAAACCAAGAGTGTTTATATTACGGTATGAAGGTGAAAGGTCATGCGTTTCACGCTTTGGCATCTCCTGCAGAGTCTGCAGACCATAGAGTTTCATTGCACATGATAACATCAGTAACTCATTTACTGACCGTCTGAGCATTGAAAGCATGTTTACAATAAAATTAAATTATAGTTATATAAAAAATGGAAGAGTTCACACAGTCACTGACAGATCTATATTTATCCAGACCTAGACTGTGAACATCAGCAACCCATCTGGAGTTGGTAAAACTGAGGAGGAATAAGAGAGCTGGCAGTTGTAAACTTACAGTAGGGGCTACTGTACAGCCTTTATTTATTAATCCTGCCCTTGTTCCTCCATTAGGTTTGAATTACAGAACCGCATAATAAAAAACTGATCCACACAACTGAGTTTAGTTTTAAATCCCTTGGCAGACTGAGATCCCATCATGGAGTCTGGTGGCAGACATCTTGACTACAGTGAGGACTGATCGCCTGAATGCAGTAAGCTTAAATTTCAGCTGCAAACAAAACGTCTAACAATAAAAGGTCTTTAATGAAACTCACACTTTATTCAGGCACTAATGATGTGATTTCACCACCCACCCAGAACATACATATCAGTACAGCAGATTAGTCTTGACCATGGAAAATATGACTCATTGTCAAACTTTTTCCTCTTCCTACTCATATTTTTGAGTTCTTTACTAGCTGGAGGGTACCGTTATTTTAAATGGAAATTTGATTCAAATTTCAGATTTGACCTTTCTGTAATGTAACTATTCTGTAATAGGATGGGCTGTAAGTTTGTTTAGAAGAGTTGTGTCTTTTTATTTAATAAAAATCTTACAAAATATCAAAATCTGTGAAGAGGTATCTTACCTCCCTCTGTGCACAGCTTTAGGACTAGATAAATGGTCATGTTGAATGTTGTTGATAACCTGATCTGGTTCAAACTCTTCTTACCTCTGTTATTACTCTGGGTTTGTTTGTTTTTCTGTGTGGATATATTGTGGTTTTATTTTGGGGCACATGACGAGACAAATTCCCTGGTTTTCACTGAAAACCTTAAAATTGAATTAATTGAAGCATTTGTAATTGATCTCACACTTTTTTGTCATTGTATCCAATATCTATCAAGTAATAAAAGTCTTGATCTTTTTGTCCCAATTTATTTTAGAGTTATGGAGAGGAACAAGCACGTGAAAGTGACTCATTTTGCAATTATTATAAATCTTCCTTTAATTATTTAATATGGATAAGGGGTTAGAAGTGTCATCCAACAATGAATTTGTTGGAAGCATATTTACTTGTGTCTTTAAGTTATGTACTGTGTCTTCTTTATACCCTAATGAGATTGGTTTACAGTAGAAAATGTTGTGTGAGTTACAGAGAGGTTTTGAGATGAATGTTGCTGCAGAACAGCTTTATAATCCCTTCATAACTGCTATACAAGACGTTATGATCACATTCATTATGCTCAACACAGGCATGCACAAATGACATGATGTCATAAGAGGTCGATACATTTGTTTTAGCATCATTAATTTGAAAAATAAAGTGGTACTGCTTTACTTATCCCATCACCTAACAACAGAAGCTATTGCTATGTACTTGTACCTGATATCAACCCGACAGTATTGCGTAGTTTGTACTGTTATAATACCAATATTCTTTAAGTCAAGCCATTAATAACAAAATGCAAAAACGTCAATTAATGTGTATCTCCAACCCATTAACTGCTCAATACAATAATATTGAGGTAAATCCTGTAAAAATAACTATTAATTGAAAGTATTTGGGAACTTAGATTACGCTGCTGCAAGATCACAAAAAACTGTGTTACCATCCACATTAGTCTAGGACTCTGAACTATTACTTAGAAAGATGTTCTTTTCCATAAGCAAGAATAATTTCAGTAACACACTTCTTTCCTTTATTAGTTCTTAATCTTCTTGCTTTCCTTAACATTTGCTTTGGGGGATACTACTTTTCATCCTCTTCTGTCAAATGTTTTTATTAACGGAATTAATCATTGATAATAATTATACCACCACTTTCACAAATAACTGATTCACACTGTCATTATTTAGTTACATGATTTGGTTCATATGAGGCAAAAAAACAATCCACAATTAAGCTCAGCAAATGACTGAAGTTTTGCTCATAAAGTACATCTTAAAGGTTACTGGGACTCTTGTATTAACATATTAGATTCGAGGAAACAGCATTATGTTTTGTATTACCTATATTATGATTTATTTTACAACTCCAGGCCTTGTAGGATCCACCTGCTCCCCAGCATTGAATTTGTTGTTACAGTCAGGCCATCCGTAAAAGCTCTTATTGGGGGCTGCTGCACACCAGAATGGTTAGTGGGCCTCTTAACTGCAGTTCAGCTCACTGGACCAGCAATTTCAAAGCGAAAAGAATACCTGAAATGGTACGGCCAGTGCCAATCTGATGTTATTGCCCCAGAGGTAACTCTGAAGATAAAACTGTTGTGGTAGCCCAAGATAAGGTTCCTAATCTTCCATGGGACATAATACTGTACTAGCTTGTGGGGTATTGACCCATATGCATTGGCGAAGTCTAACCACAGCACAACCGGTTCTCCCTTGCCTTCTCAGGCTTCCTTGGTCAGCTGTAAGACCACGTCGACCACGTCTGTGTGCTCCAAGCAACCTGGCACCATAGGGATCCCACCCTTCTGCACTGACGTAATCATTCTTGCGGAGATACACTGTCAAACCCCGGGCCATAATGCTGAAATCTGTCTTTCCCTCAATGCTGAACAGTGAAATAATTCTGAATGGTTTGATGTTCTTCAAGTTCTCTTTTTTAGGAATATGAAGCTCTGCTGACCTCCACTGTTGGGCCACTCTGCCTCTTTGCTACACTACCCTCAAAATCTCTCAAAGCTGATGGAGTACCTTACAGGTCCTCCTTTGACAAGCTCCCGTATCTCCTTCCAGTTGGGCTCCTCAACGCTGATGCCAGGTTCTACTGGATTTACTAAGTCCCTGCAGTGTCTGAGACCTTGCTCTTGTCTTTCATTGCTGTTGGTATTCTGGAGAGAACAGTCAATATACTTACTCTTTGGAACATGTGAAGTGGCCACTGCGCTTCTGCCCTCCATTTCCCCCGTTTTCTATGCCATCCCACTGATGCAGGGACAAGAGCTTCTTCCTGAGAATATTCCGAAGCTCAGCCAGTGGTGTGTCTTTAAACTGCGATTTCAAAGTCCTCTGCTCCTGCCTTAGCTGGTGTGTTTTGGTAGCTCACCTGTTCATTGTGTACTTCATCCTAGCATGGTGGATCTTCAAGCCTCGCGGGTCCTAACAGACCTTGCCGCATACACAATCCCCGCTCATCGTTGGTGATTCGTTTGGAATGGTCATGCTTTGGTCTGCTTAACTGGGGTGCTCATCCTCCTCCCCTCTTGGGCTCCCTGGCGGTATCTCTCTGTAGCTGATCGGGGGTTTGTCCTTTTGGAAAATGCAAACCCCTGCTGCCCTGAACATCATCTTTCCACACTATCAATTGTCTCTCTGGTTGTCACCAACCTATTCTTGGTGGTCACCCAGATTATTCCAGGGCTTTCCTGGCCCAGTCAGATTTAACTACTTGACAAATATATCCTCTGATGCACCTCGACACATCATCAGTGATGTTACCTGGGGTCACTGGGTGTTTTGGGTCTACGGGCATCAGACACCCTCACCCAGGTGACTCAGATGGGGTTGGGCTTTTGTCCTTGTGACATTGTAATTTTATGTATGCAATTATATCTATGTAGTTTTGTATATTTTGGAATGAACTATACAATATATCTTACAGGAATAGTCCTCCAGGAATCACATTAAGGGCCTCCTGATCAATAACCTTCCACCAGCATCTTTCTTGAGTTAAATGTGTGTATCGCAAGATGTTGCTATATTTTCAAGTGTGTGCTAATAAACATTTGGTGGCCGTGCATCCTACTCTATGTGATAAGTCAGCTGAGGCTGTTGTAGTTCAATAAGCACAGTAGTGGGTTCATAGTGATGGTATTGAATTAGATAGAGCCACTTTCTGCCCTGAAAACATTTGATAGCTTTGATTCAGTCTCAAAATCTGTGAAACACTCCTGATTTTCCAAGCTGTATGTAAATTATTATTGGTCTATATGTTTTGTCAACCTTACTGTTGACTAAATAAGCGGTTTTCCACAGGGGTGTTATTCCCATCCTGAGTTAGTATCAGAAGAGTGTTAACACTTGCTTTTATTTTTATTCCTTTATTTTGCGTGGTATGTCAACTGCGAACAAATTCTCATTTACAATGTTGATCTAGGAAACCAGTTATACAGCAGGGCATTTATAGGAGCTATTTGAGTGAAGTGCCTTACTCATGGCTACAATATACTCCTTTGTGTGGTCTGTTTCTTTAATTACAGTCAGCTTGAGTGATGTACTAGATTCCAAATTTGTTTTTACTATTGGTACAATATAACGGTAAGCCGATTTAGCAGAAAAAAGATGCAAGTGTTCATTATTTGGTTCATAAATAAAAACAATGTATGTTTTGGATACATTTATCTGATATCCATTATTGTTTTATAACCTCTCATGTTTTCAGTCATTTAGGCTTTAAATACCGAATGTACACTTGCATTACTTTGCTAAAACCATCTGTATTACATTTTACAAAGATGTATGTGTTCTATTGGCATCTATGCTCTTCTACAGAAATACCTGTAGCACTGTGGAGCTTCAGTATCGCTGTATGAAGTCTATTTCTGCAGGCACTTCAGTGTCATGTGGGTTGTTTGCCAGCCCTAAAATTGAAAATGATTAATATCTGTAAATCTGAAATGGTGTTAGAATTGTGAATAAGAGGAATGCATCCAGAATGTTATAATCCTGCCTCTGGGTTTGTACTGGTTTTACTTGATGACCACTGAATGTGTATTTTAACCCTTTTCCTGACTGCTCTTTCTTCTAACGTCTCGCACTGGGTCTGATTTCCCCATAGAGTCCAACTGTTCTTTTCTGAAAGTGCAGGACAGAAACCTTGTCTTGTCTTTGCAACCACATTATGCTAGAAAAAAGTCTTATATGTGTGCCATAATCAGTAAAATAATAAAATAATAGCATGATCACTTTGAGACTGAGAAGTTTGAAGTAACATTTCTCACTGTCTAAGCTTTAGGTAGATTGTGTTGCTTCTTTACAGAGGCAGTTGGTGGGTACAGTATATGAATTAGGAATGTCAGGGAGAGGGAATTTTTTTTATGGTGAAGAGGTGGTATTTATTTGATATAAGTAATTTTTGAATTAGTGGCCAAGAATTTCCTGTATTTACTAAACCAGTTTTGATAGTGTAAACATGTAAAAATATGTATATGTTCCCCTAGGAAACCTTTCTAAAACCAGACTGGTTTTTGCTTCATTCTTACTTGTCTATGCAGAGCCATCAGCTTCACATTTCTCTATTTTCTTCATTTTGTTACCTTTTTTGTGTTCTTTTGTGACTTACTGTCAAATGAATACAGAAAAATACTAAAGGAATCGTGAATTGTGAATAATTTAGGAATTTATAAGAAGGTGCTGTTTAAAGTACAGTTGGAAGTATGGAGCAATTATGTGTTTAATAATATTTGAGAGTACAAGGTTTTTAAAGATTTTTTGTTTCATTTTTCATTTCATTCATTTTGAGTTTATTTGACTTTTTCATTTCATTTTCTAATGGGTTGCCTTGCCCCACTGGAGGGAATTGAATTCCTTTACTTTAGATACGACGCTGCATTTTGGGGTGGCATAGTGGCACAGAGGTTAGCATTGCAGCCTTGTAGAGCTGTGTTCAGTTCCAGGCCTGGGGTGCTCTCTGAGTGGAGCTTGTGTGTTCTCCTTCTGCTTGTGTGGGTTCACTCCAGGCTTCCTCCCACAGTCCAAACAAATACTGGTAGGCTAATTGGCTTCTGGGAAAATCGGCCTTGATGTGAGGTGTGTGTGTGTGTTTTCTGCTGTGTGATGGACTGGTAACCTATCCTATGCTACTGTATGTACCCTCCCGTGTGCTTGTTGTGTGCCAAGATAAGCTCCAGCTCCCCTTGCGACCCTGAATTCTCCGAAGCAGTTAGAAAAGGGATGGGTAGATGCTGCATTTTCATTTCTGTATCACTCAGTCTGGTTTGCAACTGTGCAGCTACTGCACAGTTTACTGTCCAGTGAAACATTCATTAATTTGGGTAAAAGTAAACCTTCTCTGTTTTACTTCTTGCATTTCCACTCATCTGCAAATTTAATTTTTCCTTTCGGTACTTCTTGTGACACATGCACATGGCAGAATAAGGAAGTGTACTGTTAACAGTAAAGGACATTTATACAAGCTTGAAACATTTGGAAAACACTGAGATTTTAGTTCTTGTAGAGTGACGTTTCTACTTAGTATAAAGGGGCCAGTAAGCTTCTTTAAATTAATAGTATCCAGCAGTGTAGTGTAGTTTTTTAGTATGTAGTAGTAGAATTCTAGAAATATTAACGTTAACAGGAGCAGCACCATAACAAAGTACTTAGAATTTCTGATTATGGTTAAGTGGTTAATAATGGCTGGGCAAAAATCTACTTAAAATATTTATAAGTATTTAGTGATATTATACAATTATGTTCTGCACAAAACACTGAGATACATTAGTGCCTCATTGTCCCGTTCAGAGATCCAACCTGAATGTAAGACATTATGGGTCTCTGAGGAGTACATGCTGGGGCTCTGATGGTCTACGATTGTGTTCAAAGGTCATGAATAAACCAATTGATTACTAACAGCTCAGATTCGTGAGGGAATTTTGTTTTTGATTCATCGGTGAAAAGTACATTAGGCCAATGGATTTGATTTGATTCCTGCAGATGTATTGGAGCTGGAACTTGGCTAGAGCAGGGCATGGTCAGTCACAGCAGAAGCCAACAAGCACACATTCTTTTTTCCTCTGCACATTTCACAACAGTACTGGCACTCAACTGATGTCCAGGGAGTGATTTTGTGGCTTGCTAAGTACTTTGGAAGTGATGGCAAGGATGAGGTGATCTGATAAAATGGTCCTGGGAGGTGTTGTAACTGTACACTGACCACTTAAGGGGGAAATTGTGTGGGTCACAGTTACCCGCACGCCTTTTCTGAGCTCATGAACAGCTGCTATATTTTAATGAAAAAGCCTTGAAGTGCAAAAAAACAAATAGAGAGGCCTGCTTATGAACTGATTGCTCTGAAGTGCGGGCAACAGGGGCATGACAAAAGCAAGGTTTTCGTATTTTGAATATTTTTAATCAGAAGACACAGCTTGACCCTGCGGTTGTAAGCATCCTGAGTGGATGGATGAGTATGTAGCTCATACTATGTTAAGATCGACCCAGCAATTGTGAACAGTGTTTTGCACCAAATATGCACAAGGCTGTTAAGCCATTTATCCACAAACAATATTAGTGTTGACCAATATTAGATTAAAAGCATTTTTTACAGAGTGTCTGTCTGTATTGAGAATAGAGATCTGCCACCTGGTTCAATGCAGCATGTAACCTATCTTACAGCCTATTTTTATTCCATCATCTTTAAAGCTCTGGCCCTTGCAACCTCCCAGTAATGGCTCCAGTGTTCTACTCAGTATATTTATATAAAAGCATAAATAGGATTTTTAAATGGTAGTTCAAATCTTTTTAAGGGGGTTTTCACATACGTGCCAGGCTTCAGAGGTCTGACTTTGTTCTACGTTTCTAATTAATGTATGAACTTCCAAAAAGTATGCACATAATGTCCTCAACCACACATATACACAATTGTAATTGAACACTGATGACAATGCATAAACTAATCCAATTCTTGCAATTTTGGATCAAAGGAAATCTGGAACTGCTGGCATACTGTGCAAGAATGTCTATCTCAGATTATAAAGTGTTCTGAGATTACTGAAGAAAGGCAAACCAGTTTTGCTTGGTCTAGTGAAATTCCTAATATAGTTCATGGGTAGACTAATTTGCATTGCCTTTGGTTTTTCCTTTTAAATTTTATTATATGTTGTTTTTGGTATGCTGTTTGTAAATAAACCATGTCAAATAACATAACCTTGGTATTTATATATTTCCAGCACAACCTCTTTTACTACACAAGTGAGATGGAGGCAAGGGACCTGAGAAGCCAATTTAAGGTGCTTTCGCATAAAATGGTGGTTTCTCTAAAAAGATAAACGTTTCCTTTTTCCAAGTGTTGAGAATTGCTTTCTCTAATGCTGTATCTGTGGAAACAACAGTGTTTACATGGAATATTAACAGATCTCTGTGGCAACAAATTCGAGGAAAATCCCAAGCCTTTCTGCAAACGTTAAGATTCATGGCGTCACTGAGATAAATGGAAAATCAAACGACATTGCACATCTTTTGCAGACGTAGTGTGCTTTGTCTAACCGAATAATCAAAAAAAGAAAGTTACTCTTAACAGTATTGTGAACTTTTGAGGTGCCTCTCTGGGAATACTTAAAGATGGTCTTTCTGTGAGTCTTGACTCCTGTTTGTCATGCCTAAAGAAATTTTATACTGGAGTGTAAAAAGTGAAAGGTGGAACATTGCTCCCTTGTCTAGGGCAATAAAGAATTGCCATGATATCTAGCTTTGATTCATGGTGAATCCTTGATTTCCTGACACATTTTTTTACCCTGGATCGTGTCAGCAGGGCAGTCTTCAGAAGCGGCTCCCCACTGAAGTAGTATCCCATGATACAAATTGCTTGTAATAACTAAAAGCAATTATAGCAAAAAAAGGTGTTTTGATAACATTAGCCCTTGGCTGTAGGTAGGTATAGATCTGAGCTGGGTGTTTATCCAGAAAATTGTAGCCATTCCAACAGTTAATAGAGCGCTTTTTCTTCAGTCATAGTGCTGGGTTTTAGCGAGTAGAAAAGTTTTGACTTCCACTCAGGAAATAATTAGTCTCATTTCCTTCTTTATTGGTGAAATTTGGGTTTTTCTGCCAAGGCAGTAATGGAAGTTCTGTGTAATTTTTGCAGAGACAAATGCAAAAAAAAAAGCTTAGTGGGAATTTATTGATGTAGTGTCCCTTTTCCAGAAAGAATATAAAATGTAGATGTCAAAGCACTTGTCTAGAGAAATTCAGGTTTAGCGATTTATATCCTTGTGCTGTACAAAACCGATAGTTCTTCTGATTGTATCACACAGGTTATTCTACAGTGAATCCTCATGCTCCTTTTCACTGTGGAAGTGGATTTATTTCTTGCTATTGGTTCACTTGTAACACTTGATTCAATTCTTAGACTATGAAGTTATAAAATGACATCCACAGTTCTCTGTGTTTTGAGGGCATTTCAGTGAAGTCCATGTGATGAAGATCTAGCCCAGATTCCCAGATACCCGTCCAGTGATGTGCTGTGGAGGGGAGGCTGATGTGATGTTTGGCTATCCTCTGTTATACCCTTTTTAAAATTTCCACTGACAATGACAGAGTTTACACTTATGCAATTAAAATGAAGTATTCTTTTAAAAAAATTGAAAGCATAAATTTTGTAATATTCATCTGTTTTCCTATTTAAAAAAAACAACAAAATTGAGAACATGTGATAGTGTGTTCTGTAGATGTCTGCCACTTGTTTTATAGCGCATTAAAATTCACAGCAAGTCCAATTCCATCCTTACAATGACAAAAAATAGGCATAAGAGCAGGCTGTCAAAATCGCCTCCAAACTAACTGACTCCTGTGTTGTTTCTGTTAAGTGAAAAACATGGTGCTGTTTTTATTTCGCCTAACTGTAAATTTACTGATTGCTGGCACCGACTGACTAGCCTTGCTTGTACTGCACCTTTCCACTCAGAATTAAAATGTAAACTGCTGTGCCAGCTGTAAAAACTAAAGTCCTGCTGCTGTGTGGTATTAACTCATTTTAAAGCAGCAGTTAATAGACCAGGCACATTGCTACCAATTAGGACTGCCTATAGCAGACAGCATGTTGTGCATTCAATGTTTCTGTCTCATTGCAGAGCTATGTTTTGATGTGAAAGAGCAACATGGACATTTTCAGTTCTATAATTCATGTATTGTAAGCAACATCATTTATTGCAATATATTTTCTCTGCAGCAGACTTGTGTCCTTAGCTGAACTGTATGTAAGATGCCTGTTATCAGAATGGTACAACTAAGATCTTAATTATAGTTTGGAAAATCAGACCCAGAACTTCTTTTAAGAAGAATACAGGCCCCCATAGACCTGAGCTGCTTTTGAAAATGAAATAAAGAAATTCTGTTTGCTTTAGTGACGGTACAAGGCAAAAAAGGAAAATGAAATGCCTTGTAAGACTTCTCAAAGTGAGCTTCGTGGAAGAGTAGGGAAGACTATTTGTCACATAATGCTCTGAAGTCCTTTGATGGAACCCATAGAAGCATTATAAAGGAATAAAATTATCACTTAAATTATATTGTGCTTGTTCAGTTTTGTACTCAGTTCTTGTGCCATTTGATAAATGGCAGTCCTGTGCCTTAGTGCCTGCCTGCAGCCCTGTGTGGTACACAGGACTAAGCTGTGGTGGGTTTTTCTCTGTTTTGGCTCTGGTATGTTATTGCATACCACTGGTGTTGTGTCATGGCTGCTCATTTCAGATTGACAGATTGACTCCTTGCTTCCTGTCTTATTTAATCATTTTAAGAAGCTCTTTTTTTGTTATAATAATGATAGTGTAAGCACAAACAAATTACAGGCCAACATCAAGAACCTGAAACTATTCATAAGCACCGCATCTTTACAGAATGGTATTTACAAAAGCCTTTTTTAAACTTCTGACTGTTTTTCAATAGCTGAAAAAAGCATTTCTGCTCAAAATCAAATCACAGATTTGAATCTCAATTCCAGACACCAGTTCTTCGAAACTCTTAAGGTTTCTAAGTGATTATAAATTTACAGAAATGTATGTGTTTTCACAGAACAGGTTTTTGCCAATTCATTTGAGACATAAGGGTGTTGTGACACTCCACTCAATGCACCCCACCAGTGTAGTTCCCAGCTGGATGATGCGCCAGCAGCAATACTGCACCAGTACACTCACCACACATCACCAGCTATCAGTGAGGAGGAGAACAGAGTGATGAAACAAATTCATAGACGGGGATTATTAGGATGCAATGATTGATAAAGGCCAGGGAGAAATTTGACCAGCATACCAGGCTAACACCCCTGCTCTTTTCAAGAAAGACACTGGGATTTTTAATGACCACAGTGAGTCAGGATGTCGGTTTTATGTCTCATCCAAAGGATGGTGCCATTTTACAGTATATTCACCTCATCGCTGTACTGGGGTATTAAGACCCACACAGACCACTCCTTACTGATCCCAATAGCACCTCTTTTAGCAGCAGCCTTAGCTTTCCCAGGAGGTCTCCCATCCAGATACTGACCAGGCTCACACCTGCTGAGCTTCAGGGGATTGCCAGTTGTGAGTTGCAGGGTGATTTGGCTGCTGGCAAAACGTTCTGCTCTCTCCCTAAAGATACATTAAAGAAAATCCCAAATGTACTAGGTTTATTAGAGTTAGGAAGTTTTCAAATATGGATCAGTAAATAGTGCTTTAATTCTTTGCTTTAAAAGCAATTTTACAGATTTTCTTTACAACCATTAACTATAATGAGCAGAGAATGCTAATAATAATAGTACCCCAAGTGGATAATTAGACAACTTGGTACAATTTACAAAGCTTCCCGTGAACCTGATAAAGTAAAAGTCAAAATTGCAGGCGGTTCCATAAGTAAGTTTAAGGTCTGATTTTCCTAGTGAGACTAATTGTAATAGTCTCACTAGTAATTGTAATTGTAAAACTAAAGAACATAAGAGCATAAGAACAGTTACAAATGAGAAGATACCATTCAACCTATCATTTTCCTTTTAGTAGACAATTGATTTGAGAATTTCATCCAATCAATCTTGAAATAAGCCAGGTAGCTTTTTAAGTGCCTGCTGTTCTCCATTTTATATGTTCTTCAATATAATTTCTACTTGTGTCTTATGGTTTGTGTTTCACTGTATATTCTGTCTGTGCCATTGAGATACAGTACTTGAATCAGGTCTCCTTATAGTTTTCCCTGTTATAGACTAAAAAGATTATTTTATCCTGTCAGTGTAGGGCGTTCCTTTATACACAAGTATGTTGCTGATTCTTTTGTCTGAGCTCCAGAACAGCAACAGATTTTTTATAATGATTAGTGTTTTTATTTTTTACTGTACATTTCTGCTTTTAGCCTTTCAAATAGAACTAATGTCATTTTTAAAAGACACCTGCAGATGTCTGATTTTGTTCAGACCTGTTACTTTAAAAGACTGCAACTACCCATCATCTGTGAAAAATCCAGGTGTTCTCATGCAGACCTATTGATTACAGGCTTGAAATCTGACAGAATTGTATGGACCTGTTGCTTATTTTCTTATTCAATAAAGAGCTTTACTTTGCTGAATCGCTGGATATTTTTTTACCCCATTTTCTTTATTTACATTTTCCAGTTATTTACATTTTAGTTAGAATTGTAACAGTTATTTTCTAGTCAACTTGGCATCCAAACTGCAGCCTTTGAACCAGCATCATTGAGATGAAGACCATGTGTGCTTTCCTGTGGAAAAATACACGTGCCAATGCCCTGTGGGACACTTGGTATCAAGCAGAGTAAAGCAGCTCTCTCTGTCAACACTGCCCACAGAAGTGCTCACACCCATCCACAGCAATCTGTCTGTCTTGAGCTCATACTCATCCACAGCAATCTGTCTGTCTTGAGCTCACACCCTTCCACAGACATCTTTCAGCTCGCAACCCCCCAGAGTAAGCTTCTTTGAAGCTTTGAAATTGTCAAAAGCAATGAGTTCTAAGTTACTTTAACAGCAAGGCTTTAAATGGCTTGACTTCATTTTAATTGGCTCATCCATTTGTTCCAGATGCTTTACTTTTCGGGCACGTCTTGTGCCATGAGTCATCGGCTCTGGAACAAACAGCCCACCAGTATGGCTGAACCTGACACTCTGTTATCAATCAAGAAATGGCTGAGTGAGATTCTAGGATCGATAAATTACCAACAACCAAATGAATAACAGGGGCTGAATGGCTTCCTCTCATTCCTTAACTTGCTTACATTTTCAGTTTTACCATTACAAATACTCAGACACACAAGGAAACATTAGAAGGTGGTCGAATGATGTACTTGGTGATGTACTCTTATTTTTATCAAACTTTTCTATTTGAATAGAAATAGAAGTTTTTTTTGTTCCAACAATATGACAAGTTCAGTAGATCACTTGAGATAGCCTGAATCGTTTATGAGAGGGATTATATCTACAAGAGATATGTAAGTACAATATTACAATATGCTTTTGAATAAATCATCGGTGATTATCCTGAAAAATCATAAATGCTATAAACCAGTGCAGTGTACAAGAGGAATAGAACTATATCAAAGCCTCGGAAAGATGAACAACTTAAACATTACATAAAGTCTCGTGGTAACACGGTGCTGTCAATGTCACCCACCAAGTTATGGTTTTCTGGTTTTTTGAGTGTTGATTTTATGCTTTAGAGCACAACCAGCCAAGCCAAGGAGCTTAGGGTCTTGCCAAGGTCTGCTTTGAATTTTTAAATGATTCTTGTAATTACTTTGTCTCGTCTGGTAGGAGAGTCTTAAAACGCATTCGCAGTGATCCCAAATTAATGCTACAGACTGAGAAAATACTTTAAATATGTAGCACTTGTCTAGTGGTGTCTTCGTCTTTGGAATCAAAAAAGTTTACAAGACTTTAATAGCTGTGCTGGTTTTGTAGGTTAGGGAACTGGTGACTGTGTCTGTACCCAAGTTGTGATTCAAGACTTCTAACTGAGACTGCTAAAAATAAATTGTTTTAAAATGCGGTTTTTAATAATAGTGCATGAAACCTACAATGTGTGAACAGCCCTGTTTAGGAAAACATAAGCACATGGCGTAGTAGTGCCATAACAAATACAGACGACATACGCAGAAATTGGATCTTTGAACAATGTTTAAAAAAATTACAGACTTTGTGTGTAGTAAACAATCACAACAATCTGTTCTGTTTTAGGAGGGTGGGTTAATAAAACAAGGATGGTGACATAAAGTTATTCTGAGTCTATGAGTAGATGCTGGTTATAACAAGGACACCAAATATATAGAATCAGAAATGTCTGCAGTGGTTCTCCTACCCAAGTTAAATTCCCCTAACACAGTTTGTTTCTTGATTGAATTCCTGCAGGAGCAGTTTATGACTGTGTCGATTAGTGGGCCTGTGACATATACATTATAACAGAAAATGAATACCTGAAGTGCACATGTACCATATAACCTATGCTACCACTTTTCCCCCCTATATTTGTATTTTCATCTTCATCATTAAAATCACAAGGACTAAGATGACAGAAACAAAGGTTATATCAATGCTTTAAAGAGGGATTTAAAGAATTTTTTCTCAGCCTTCTGATGCAACTAATACTGCTACTAATAATATACACCCCCTCTGTGGGGTACTGTACTTGACATACTTCAATTCCACTTGTGTACCTTCTGCAGATGACTAGTGTGAAGTAAGCTCCATGCGGCCATCACCAGTATCCACCAGGACGTCATTTTATGTGCTTTGTTCTCACATACAGTACATGATGGTTACCTCTGAATATCACTTCACACTTTTTCACTAAAAATTGTGACTAACCCATCCCTTAGTCATATATTTCATATTGTGTTTAATTACAGAACGGTACAGTGTAGGGCAATGAAATGTATTTATAAATTTGCAAAAAGCAATTCTGTCTACAATGTTGCACCAAATTCTGTGTATATCTAATAGTTATTTTAATGTTTAATTATCTTAATTTTAGTTTTGTAAAATTTAGTTCATTAAGCAGAATGTTTTTGTTTATAAATATAACAAGGAGTATTTGCTCATGGAACAAGTGAGAAAGGGCGCTTCTAACATAACCTTACTTATGGAAAAACATGCTGAAATAAACCTTTACCTAAGTTGGGAATGGAAGTAATCTAATTGTAATTTAATTTATTTTTACAAGAGTATTTGCTTAATATGCCGAATACATCAGAAAAGTCACGAGGGTCCGGTAGATGTCCTAGGAAAACCAAATACTGAAATCCTGTGAGGACAGACTCCAGTAACAACTGGAGGGGTCACACAATTCTTAATCTCAGCCTTGCTTCCTCCACCCCTCTGAAGAATTTTGTCTAGGGATTCGGAAACCCTCAAGTTGGTCCCTTCAGACTGACTGAGTTAAAGAACTCTTTCAGGATCTCAGAAATGTAAATGTCAAAAAGTTTTTTCTTTGTTCTATAAATAAAGTTTAATTTTGGGGTTGTTGTTTTTTTGCCTTCTAGGTGTTTGCCGAAGAATGGATGACGATGATTTTGGCGGGTTCGAGGTATGTTTTTAAAAAAACGTTCCACATTAAACATTTTATTTATTTGTAACGTGCAAATTATGGATTTTCGTTGTAAGCAGACGGGAGGGCGTCAGGTAATGAACCTGTTTTTAGGAGTTTGAATGTATGGATGCCCCTTCAAAGTATTTTCTGCTGCTCATAAAACACATGAAGGTCTGCCAGGTGAGATTTCTGGGAAGGTGCAGTGGAGAGATTGGAGGCGAATGGGGGTTGAAGAAGGATGCCAAGAAACCTGGGCAGTCTGAAATAACCATGGGCAGGCAAGCCATAAAACATGATCAAAGCTACACCATCTGGCATGTTACTGCATGTAGTTATTTGTTACAGAATAATGATGACACCAATTACAGACATGTACAATTAGTACAGAGACCTAAAAAGAAAGATGTGTGTAGTTTGGGAATTATACTAATTATCTTCAGGGAGATGAATTCTGTTTTCATACAAGATCTTTCTAAGCAAATTAAATGCAATTCCATTACTTTTTTTTAGTGTGTGTGGAATATTAATTTGTTTCTTGGTAAATGTTTCAAGCTCCCTATGTCTTCAATCTCACATAGCTAAGCGGTAGAGTTCCATAACGTAATCAATCAGTCTTGCAACTGCTTTTGAATCTGTGTCGCAGGGTTTAATCAGGGTTCCTTTTCCACAGATGTGAAACACAGACTTTGGAAAACGTTCTGTGTTGATCATAGCCTTCCTGTAAGACTTGCTGAAAGAAACAATCCTCCAGGGCTGTACTGTAGTTCCCATAATAATGCAGACTTAAAACAAGCATAATTTATTCATGACACTTCCAATTCGATCTTCAGAAGAATCATACCACACCTACTGCAGAAGTACACATTCTTTGTGTAAGCTGGTTTTTGGGTCCCACTGTACACCAGCTCCAGACAGTGCCTTGTAAAAGTAATCACAAACTTCACACAGTTTATTGCTTTAAAGTTTGCAGTCCTGGCACTTTGAAGTAACAATATTTGTTATATACATGGCACACTCTGTGCATTTAAATGAGAAAACAAAGACAGAAGAAAATATGTAAAAAGTATTCAAACCTTTGCTGTGGCAAACCTAACTTACTTATGGGCAAAGAGGTACCTTAAAAAGGCATACAATTCCTGGAGTGGTCTCAGTGTGAAATAATAGAGGTTAACATGTTTTCAGAATACAAACACCCATCTCCTTATGGATTCTTAGTCAGGTAGTGAATGTCAGATAAAGACTATCATTATGTCCAAGACACTTTCAAAACAACTTCGGTTAAAGTTGTATGAAGGCACAGATTTGGAGAAGAAGGGTATTGAACATTTCAAAGGCCTTTAATATCTCTACCAGCATGGTGAGGTTGATCATTAAGAAGTGGTAAGCACGCAGAAACTGCCTAATTCAGGCTGTCCCTCAAAACCTAGCAGCTGGGAAAGTAAACACTTTGAATCCAATGGGAGAAAATGTCCACGGGTCGTCAATATCCCAATCCCTTCAAAAAGCTGGCATGTATAGCAGGATGACAAACCCATTTCAAAACCCCTATAAATGTGTGGCAGAAGGTTTTGTGATTAGAGAAGACAGAATTGAATTTTCTTCGGTCTGAATGCAAAGCGTTACATCTGAGGCAAACCAACACAGTGCATCACTCAGTCAGCACCATCCCTGCTGTCAAGCATGGTGGTGGCAGCATTATTTTATAGTTCTGTTTCTCATCAGCAGGGACTGGGAATCTGGTCAAGACTGATGGAAACATAGATGGAGCCAAATATTGGCAATTCATAGAGGAAAACCTGCTTCAGACCTAAAACTGGGACAGAAATTCACCTTTCAGCAGGACAGTGATCCAAAGCACAAGGCCAGAGTTGCTCTGGATCGGCTTAAGAATAAGAATGTGAATGTACTTAAGCAGCCCAGTGAAGTCTTGACTTGAGTGCTTTTGGGATTCTGTGGAACGTGAACTTGAAAATGGCTGTTTGTAAGTGATCGCCTAACAGCTTGTGAAAATCAGCTGCGAGTCCAAATGTGGTAGATTGGTAAAGTGTGCAAAGTTAGTAGAGTCTTACTTATAAATACTTGATAGTGTAAATCCTACCAAAGGTGCTTAAAACAACAGAAAATGGTTTATATAGCACCTTTAAAAGTAGCATGTCAAAGCTACATTTCAGTTGGTGTAAAAAATATTGCTTAAATACTTTTGCAATCAACATATTTTCAATTTTTTTCTTTTTAGTTTTTGCTAAGATTTGCTATAGCTGGTATCTTACCCTTAGAAGTCTTCAGTTTGAGCATTCACATTTTTTACAAGATATTTAAAACTGTGTTTGCTTGTCTTTGTAATCTCACAAAATGGGACACCACAGTAAGGATACAGTATGATTGCAAGGTACCAGATGTACCACATATTGTCTTTGGTGCTCTTTGGTACCTCTTTTTCCCAGCTACTAGCTCTTCCTTCTACAGTATATTAATAGTTTCCTAAACCACACCACCTAGGTTTTCCAGCTACCAGGTCATTCAGTACCTAAGAGTACATACCTAATTTGCTTACTTGGCTGGTTCAATGAATTTCACCACTGAGATAAAATGATACAGGCTCAACTAGTGATTCAGTGTCCGGACAACTGGGCGGTTCTCTGCCCAGATGGGAAGGAACCTTTCCAACACTATTTAATTTAAAAGTCTTCCCTTCTCCTCCTTTAAAGGCCAGAAATGTGGTATTCTGCTCTGAGGTTTGGCTCTATGCTGTGGTGCACCTCATAAAAACAAGACAAACTAAATGTATGTACGTAGAGCAGTGGAGAGAAACATGACATCATATTTTTATAGTATACCCTTCGTTCTACTGAATTTACTAAATTTTTTTTAAAGGGGCAGATTTGAGGACTGAAACTCAAGTTTGTTTAAAATTAATCTTTAACATTAAATTGTACTTACCAGTCTTGAATTCAGCATTCATGAAAGCACATTTCAACCAACACTTGTTTACCAGACATGTGGGTTTAAGTGATGCTATTTATTAGAGTAAGCATATTAACAAACGGAGAAACCTAACCATTTCTCCTGAACGCTGCCTCAGTAAAAATTAGTGGCATGTTGCTGAGAGTTTTAATTTCACTCATTTTCAGGGATTCCACATATATATTCAAGGTGATTATAAAGCCTTACAGCTGCTTCTGAAAAAAAACCCCATCTCATTTAGGCGTGAATCCACTGTGCTTGAAAGTAAGGTACACATTTGGGGTCGGGAGTCTCTGAAGGCAGGGGAAAAAAAATTCACCACAAGGTGGAACCATAATTATTAGGATGCACTATATAAGGAACATAGTTACATATTAGTTTGAATGATGACGGTCATATCTTTGCAGAACAATTCACTTATTAATGCAAGACCCAATAGTGCCTTTTGAGAAATTGATTCAATGTTTTGTATTAGCTCTTGATCAGGAGTTCTGATGTATTGAACAGCTATAATAATGTAACACCATTTGGTGCAAAATGGTTTCCTGCTAACATTATTTTGGAGAAAGAGATCACTTGGAAAAAACCTTCTGCTGTTTAGTGGGACAGAATAAAGCAATTTATGAAAGTAAAGGCAATTTATTACAAAACCAGATTTGCTCAGCAACATTCAACCATGAACTTGTTTCTACATGTCTCCATAGTGTTTAATAATATAAGCTTATTTGAACTGAATTGTGTCTAGTCTATTATAGTGTGCCTCCAAATTATAGTGTGCCTTTTTGTACTCCAAATTGAACCGCATGTTATTAAATATATTCTTAAAGCTTGTTTTATTACAAGTGAGTTCATGTAATATTGAGGTAAATCTATGATTAGCAGAAAAAAGGTGTTATGTAAAATGTGGTTTATTATTAATATGTTATACAATACCTATAAATATATTCATATATGCAGGTTTTACAGTAAACCTAAAATTATTTAGCCAATTTCGTCTGTTTCTTTTCCTTTATACATACAGTACAGTACATAAGACTGGTGGAGATTGGGGTCAGGATTTAATGACACTAATCTCTGTTGTTTAGTCATACTTTCAGTAGATACCCTAATTAAATATGATCCAGCACCATTTAGTGGATGGCAGCACACCTCATTACAATTGGCAGATATTTCAGGAATGACAGCATGAGTAATTAATTCGTACCAGTGTTGACAGACTATGTAATGTGATATTTGAGCATTTTCTAAATTCATTTTATAAGCAAAACGCTCAAAAGCAAAAATAGAAGATTCGGAAATCATGACAAACGGAGAAAGGGTGTCATAGTTTGTCAAGTTCTGCAGATGAAAAGGGATCTGCTGTTACAGATCATGCATGAGCAAACTGGAATCTAGCTGTAGTGTAACATTTTCTGAGATGGTGAATGAGTTTTTAACATACTATAAAATGGAAAACCATTTGTTTTATTTGGTGTATGCTCAGCAAGTCTCATTGTAATGAAAAAATTGCAACTTTTTATGTTAGGGTTCAGTAATAATTGTTAACAAATACTTCATTAATGTTTATTTAGGTATTATTAGCTTAAGTCTATCAACTATAGACTAGTTACATAAATGTTAGTACTGTAGTTGTAATTGTTACTGAGAAAAGTGACATCACAAGAAAGCTGAAAGTTATGTTAATAACAGTATTTATAACTAGTTTATTAACAATGTCATGGATTAATGACCATAAAAGGGTTAATATGGAATTAATAAAAGGTGTATTTACGTTATTACCAAATGTAATTCCAGGACATTTTATTTTAAATGATTCAATTCCAATACAATCAAATGGTTTTGTCTCAGAAAAAGAAATTATGGGTTAAAAATATAAAGACATGCCTAAAAGTTTCTCTTTCTTGGTGTATGCACAGGTAAACTAATAATTTAAACTAATTTTCTACAACAACATGTTAAAAGACAAGCTCACAGTACAGTTATTTTTACTTTTTAAGTTATTTAAGTTATTTTAAGTTACTTCACAATGCACTTAAAACTGATTATTCCAAAAAAATGGAAAAACACGATGAACCAACAGGACTGGAACGAAAGAGCAATATTACAGTCTGAGTTAATGTGGAATACTGAGCGAAGTCTCATTTGTAAAGGAAAATACTGTGATTTAAGATTTTCAATAAAGGAAAAAAATCATAGTAATTCCGGAATGTACACAAATTGCCACTACATAGGTCTTCAGTATCAGCATTGATGAAGATGCAAATCAAATAATTTTTCCTAGCCTTGACACAGATTGTGATTTATTTTTCTAGTTACAAATGGTATTTCTGTTGTGTCTGGAAAAAACGACAACATTCCTGCCAAAGAAGTTTTTAAATGTGCTGCTTTTATTTTTTGGACATATTGTCTAACATTTTTGTGCCCTTTTCCAGGAGGCATGTTACCAAAGAAAGTACATTAATTCTTAACCGGGACTAAATAATGCTCTTCTAACACAAATACACCATACTGATGATTTCAGCATTCAGGCCTTTTCTAGTGCTGTAAATGTATTATGTTTTGTGCTGTATTGTTGTTTTTGCATTGACAGTTCTTGTGTTTTAGAACTTCCAATATATACACTTTCAGTTCATAAAAGTTTTTGATATGTTTTTTCATTGTATGTTATCATGTGCAGTGTAACTAGGCTTTTGTTGTCTGGTGTCAAAAACAAACTCATTTGATTTTCCAGGCTGCTGAGACGTTTGAATTTGGGGATACAAACGCACAACATCCAGTTTCGCCAGCAATACCATGGGCAGCTTTCTCTTCAGGTAAATATATTCTTCAATGGACAGCCACTGCGTTTTGCTCTGACATTACTTGTTCCCAATGCCGTCCAGTGCTCCAGTGTTTTATTATTTTACATGCATTATTAAATAATAATGAATAATTCCTTTTACTTATATAGTGCTTTTCTGGACACTTCACTCAAAACACTTTACAGGTAATGGAGACTCCCCTCCACCACCACCAATCTGCAGCCCCACTTGGATGATGCAACGGCAGCCATAGTGCACCAGTCTGCTCACCACACACCAGCTATCAGTGGGTAGAAGAACAGAATAATGAAGTCAATTCATAGATGAGGTTTATTAGGAGGCCATGATAAAGGCCAATGGGAAATTTGGCCAGGACACTGGGGTAACACTCCTACTCTTTTTGAGAAACACCCTGGGATTTTTAATCACCACAGAGAGTCAGGACCTTGATTTTATGTCTGAAATACAGTGCCTTTTTGGCAGTATAGTGTCCTCATCACTATATTGGTGCATTAAGACCCACACAGACCGCAGGGTGAACGCCTCCTACTAACACACCTTCCAATAGCAATCTTAGTTTTACCCAGGAGGTCTCCCATCCAGGTACTGACCAGGCTCACACCGGCTGAGCTTCAGTGGGTTGCCGATCGTGCAGGGTGATATGGCTGCTGACTACAATATAAATGAAATGCATCACTGTTTCTCATGAAAGATACAGGCAGTAGGCAAACAAATGGTAAAACACCAGTGTAACTGAGGGATACCAAGTATACTAAAAGCAAAAGCTTCCACACAGGAGTGGCTCATGTATTAATTAGGTGCGACACATTGTAGTGTACTTAAGCTCATGTATACAAAGTCCGGATATGCCTGATTGCCTATAATTATGGCTGTTTAAGGACCTTAGTGACTTTGGAAGGGAGATGATTGTAGTGTGTTTGGCAAGAGCTTTAGTGACCTAGACAGATCAACCTGCTATCTTTTGACAGGCAAATGTATCTATGGCTCCAGAGTCAGGATATCCAGGTGTAAATTTAGTATGTAAGATAAAACAGGCGATCAACTGCAGATTAATTGGCTGCACGTTTCAACCTGGGGCATGAGCAGCCAGTTTTCTCAAAGAGAGTCCACTGACAGGTCCACAGAGCGGGATACCATAGTCGTGTTTCTGTGCACAAACTGCTCATCACACCTAGCAATGCATAACTGCTACACCAGTGGTGCGAAGAACACAGGCATTGGCCACCGAGCGGCGGCAAAATGTGGTCGGGTCAGATGAATCATCCTTCTCCATGTTCTCGAAAAACAGATGAGTGCGCGTGTGGCTCCACCCTGTAGAATCTGTACAGCCTTGAGTGCTTGGTTCCGACAGTGAAGGGGTCTGGTGGCTCTATAATATTGTGAAGCACATTTTTCTTAGCATGGTTTGGGTGCACTCAAGCCTTGGAAGAAAGGGTCAAAGCTTGAGTGGTAATCTTCACAGCATGTTACAGCATTACTTTCCTGTTGGGAGGGATGCTTGCAGGATGGCGGTGCTCACCACAGAGCATGTGCAGTTTCCAATCGGGTTGATGATATCCATATGTCATGGCCTTCACAGTCATCAGATCTTAAGCCAATTAAGTATTCATGGGTTATCCTGGAATAACGCCAGAGATAGCTCTTTCCACCTCCATCACACAAGTGTGAAAGATTGATAGTTGCAATCCTTCCTGCAGAATGACAGTTGATGGTGGACTCCATGCCATAGTGCATACGGGCTGACAAGGACTTGTTTGGTCAAAAAATCTGCATGGATCAGTGTGTAACTGGTACAACAGTTGAAATATAAACTCACTAATGAGATCAGATACGATATCAGATATACTGTATACCATAGTTTTGGTTGCAAACCTGAAATGTGATGCACCACTTTTAATTTTTTTAAGTTCTAAATATAGAGTTTTCTCTGATATACTAGTAAATTCTGATCAGAAAAATATTTAACAGTATTAAACATGATGATAAAGTCTTACTTTTCTGTTTAAGACACATAATCTGGCCTGACATAACCAGTACGGAAGCTCTTTTTTATTCAATGTGATTGTGCATGTAGTGCTAACATTGAATGATGAATTTTCTTTGTTGAATGCTCATAAACGATTACAGAAAACAAATACTTTAACTACACAACCTTTAAGAGAGGTCCCTACTCACATACTTTAGCAGTGTAATTGAACTTCAAGTACCAGGGGAAACTAGAATTAGACCTACCAAGTCTTACAACAAAGTGGACAAACAGTTTTTGCACTGAAGCGGTTTGCGGTGCAGGAAAGATGACGGCAGCAGGGAGATGGATTGACTTTAACACTCTGAGTGAAATAAAATAAACCAAAAACTCTTTCACTGAGTGTTGTCATTTGCCTCTCTGTTGTACAGCATGGTTTGCAGAAAATTGCCTCATGAGCTGCAATTGGTGTGAGACGGACAACAGCAGGCAGAGCAACTCCTTTGCTACAATAATATTGTACGTATTGCTGCATCTTGTGAGGTGCAGCTCTGAGTGTAAGAAAACCTGCCAAGTTTCATGCAAAATGGTGCAGTGGTCCCAAAGCAAAGATAGCTAAAAGTGTTATTAAAAAATAGCAGTCTGGTGGCCATTGTGATTTATGCAGTAGGTAGTCCTATTTCGCTACATCTTGATATGAATGTCACCTACCAAAATTGGAGATAGCTGATCAAACAATCCAGTAGCAGTGTTAAGAGGCCACATTTTATCAAACAGTGGATAACTTCCTCTGTTTGTGGGACAGATGATCGGAGCACGTCAGGAGCTGTGCAGAAGAAAGATCTTTCAAGGCGGTCAGCACTTCCACATCCTGTCTTAAGCCTCGGTTATATACTGTACAGTGCCTTGCGAAAGTATTCGGCCCCCTTGAACTTTTCAACCTTTTGCCACATTTCAGGCTTCAAACATAAAGATATAATTTTTTTATTTTATGTGAAGAATCACCAACAAGTGGGACACAATTGTGAAGTGGAACGAAATCTATTGGATTTTTGAAACTTTTTTAACTAATAAAAAAATGAAAAGTGGGGCGTGCAAAATTATTCGGCCCCCTTGCGTTAATACTTTGTAGAGCCACCTTTTGCTGCGATTACAGCTGCAAGTCGCTTGGGGTATGTCTCTATCAGTTTTGCACATCGAGAGACTGAAATTCTTGCCCATTCTTCCTTGCAAAACAGCTCGAGCTCAGTGAGGTTGGATGGAGAGCGTTTGTGAACAGCAGTTTTCAGCTCTTTCCACAGATTCTCGATTGGATTCAGGTCTGGACTTTGACTTGGCCATTCAAACACCTGGATACGTTTATTTGTGAACCATTCCTTTGTAGATTTTGCTGTATGTTTGGGATCATTGTCTTGTTGGAAGATAAATCTCCGTCCCAGTTTCAGGTCTTTTGCAGACTCCAACAGGTTTTCATCCAGAATGGTCCTGTATTTGGCTGCATCCATCTTCCCCTCAATTTTAACCATCTTCCCTGTCCCTGCTGAAGAAAAGCAGGCCCAAACCATGATGCTGCCACCACCATGTTTGACAGTGGGGATGGTGTGTTGAGGGTGATGAGCTGTGTTGCTTTTACGCCAAACATATCGTTTTGCATTGTGGGCAAAAAGTTCGATTTTGGTTTCATCTGACCAGAGCACCTTCTTCCACATGTTTGGGGTGTCTCCCAGGTGGCTTGTGGCAAACTTTAGACGAGACTTTTTATGGATATCTTTGAGAAATGGCTTTCTTCTTGCCACTCTTCCATAAAGGCCAGATTTGTGCAGTGTAAGACTGATTGTTGTCCTATGGACAGACTCTCCCACCTCAGCTGTAGTTCTCTGCAGTTCATCCAGAGTGATCATGGGCCTCTTGGCTGCATCTCTGATCAGTCTTCTCCTTGTCTGAGCTGAAAGTTTAGAGGGACGGCCAGGTCTTGGTAGATTTGCAGTGGTCTGATACTCCTTCCATTTCAAGATGATCGCTTGCACAGTGCTCCTTGGGATGTTTGAAGCTTGGGAAATCTTTTTGTATCCAAATCCGGCTTTAAACTTCTCCACAACAGTATTACGGACCTGCCTGGTGTGTTCCTTGGTCTTCATGATGCTCTCTGCGCTTTCAACAGAACCTTGAGACTATCACAGAGCAGGTGCATTTATACAGAGACTTGATTACACACAGGTGGATTCTATTTATCACCATCAGTCATTTAGGACAACATTGGATCATTCAGAGATCCTCGCTGAACTTCTGGAGTGAGTTTGCTGCACTGAAAGTAAAGGGGCCGAATAATTTTGCACGCCCCACTTTTCATTTTTTTATTAGTTAAAAAAGTTTCAAAAATCCAATAGATTTCGTTCCACTTCACAATTGTGTCCCACTTGTTGGTGATTCTTCACATAAAATAAAAAATTTATATCTTTATGTTTGAAGCCTGAAATGTGGCAAAAGGTTGAAAAGTTCAAGGGGGCCGAATACTTTCGCAAGGCACTGTAATTCTCATATTCTCATTTCTCCAGTTTTTGTCTTGGTCTTGTTTTATTGCTGAGATCCTTTATATTATAGACCATGAAAGATGCCTCTATGCCTACTACTAAGAGGCCTCCCCTCTTCTCACTCCTGGAGGAAACCCATATGAACATGGGAAGGAAATAAATGTTCCAAACAGCACCCCAGGAATTAAACCCAGCGCTGCAAGGCGACAATACAAACCACTGTGCTACCTTCCTGCCCATTTCTAAGCAAATGTCAGAAGTTAAGAGATAATTCTCAACAGTCTCTCAAATTCTAAGCAGTTTCCATGTTTTAGGGTTGGGTGGAAGATGTGTTTATTCTGACCAGTTTTTTACTTCAAAGACGAGGTTAGTTAAAAAAATAATTTCCCCAGGTGACACTGGCATAGAACTGCAAAAACCATTATAAATTAAGACTCTTATTCACCAATAAAACCTTAAAAAATCTAATTTTTTGAAAAAGCAAACTCCAAAATAATTATAAAACATTCTGTACAAATCAAACCTTTATGTTAAAGGGTTCGCATGGCACAAATGAAGTAGAGAATAAATACTTAAAAGTGAATGGGTGTGACAGGATTTAATCTCATCTCTTTCTTAGAAGTTACTAGTAGATGGGAGTTTTGAAAAGAAAACCGCAAACACCATTATTTTCAGTACCTTAGTTGAGAAGGACAGATTTTTCATCCTTTAATTTAAAATAGATTATACAGTAAGAAAATAATTTTAATCATCACTTCAAGTCCACATTAAACTGGATTTTGTTCTTTCATAGAACAAAAGCTACATGCATTAATGCAACTACCCATTAATTATTGAGAGGAATATTCACAGTCAAGAAAAACAATGTTTTGCTAAAATATTATCTCCAAATGTTAAAACGACAACTCATAAATAAAGGGGGAAATTATTTTAGTCCCCTGTTATAAGAATACAGAAGGGTTGGGTAAGAAATAGAAAATAGAATATGAAGCATGTTAGTACACATTATACTCCTTATATTAGTGGTTTATATTGTATTCTTTTTAATATACATTTTATATGATATGTATTTATTCAACATAGTAAGTGCTCATAATAATTTGTAGCATTAGATGGCACTGATTTAGAGAGTGCTCCCATGCCTTATTGTCAAGGGCTGTCCTTTCCCTCTCCGCACTGTAAGCACTCAAATATCTGCAGTCATCAGCATAGGCACTGTGGCTAATCATATCTGCGTTACTGAAACGACACGGCGCGGTGCAGAGTTATGCTTTCAAGCATGAACGGGTATGCTGCGGAATTTTGGAAAAGTCACATATGAGAGAAATTAAAAATGAATGAATAAAATATCGCGTGTATATGTTTTGTGGTGTAACCAAAGTGTTGTGTTGCATGTTTGGTTTAAGGACATGATACAGGATGCGCTCCGTGACTGTGCGTTTGGGAATTGTGCATGGTATGAGTTTGATGGTGGTGGGACGTCCCAGTGGGACATACACACATCTTAACTAACTTCCTTTTAAAATATTTCCCTTGAATATGAACCAAAATACATGGCCTTCACAAGAAATGTGATAAAAGTTGGGGTAATTCCCATAACAACTCTGAGAAAAGGGTATTTACCACAGACCATTTTGCACAAAAACAAAATTTAAAAACTGCTCCAAATTTTTGACAATGCATCTGTAGTTAATAAGTCTGCTATGCTTTGTGCATTTTGTTTTCCAAGGACAATCAAGTGCCAGTGAACTGACAGTTATTCTAGCAGATGCAGTTTATCGCCACTCTCTTTTGAATTACTCCTCAGTGGCAAGGAAACATTATGAAACATTAGAAATAGATCTCATAAACATGGCTGGATTCATCTTAGATAATGCAAGTTACATGGTCAAGGTATACAGTGACATTCACTGAGGCTTGTTGCCAAATTTAATACATTGGACATGTAATTCCCTAATGGCAGCTTTGCAAGTAATATATGAGTAAATCAAACTGAAATGTTGGACTCTTTTAAAAATATGCCTCCTGAGCTGTATACAATTTAAGTCATACATTTTATAATGAAATGTGTAATAAAAGTAAAGAATGAACAGTAGAGGCACAGCACAGACAACACAATAAACAGACAGGATAGAAAATTAGAAAAAGTCAAGAAACTCCAAGTTTTACTTGTTGTATCTTTTTTATTATACTCTATTAACTGACTGATTCATTGACATGATAACTTGATTCATACATTTCCTAATTGGATGAGCAATTAAAGGAGCCTTAATCAGTGATACATTAACTAGGTGTGGAAGTGTCCTGTGATAAACCCCAACAGATGTATAGATATACGCAGTGTGAAACAGTAATACTGGAATGAAATTTGAGATGTGCTTATTTGATCAGTTAATGTTCCCTGATGTTCTCCATTTGTGTATATTAAAAGAAAAGAAATAGGCATATTGGACTCTTACAGAGTATATGGTTGTGGTACAGTAGATGCATGCTTTGAAACCGTCATTAACCTCATTATTTATGTTTTCATTTAGTTTTTGTGGAATTGCATTTGAGCATTTTCTGGTATTTCCTGCATGCTATTTATCTTTAATTATTCTTGAATCAATATAGTGCTTTTCATCTTGAAGATTCTCCAAGAGCTTTTCTTAAATTAAACTAACCTCATTGAACACTGAAGTGCATACCTTATGAGCCAGCATCTCTTCTACATAACAGACCAGGGAGAGATGTGAGGAATTGCTTCACTTGTTGAATAAAGGGGGCACTTTAGGGAGGCCAGAATGTGCAAGCCCACAGTGGAATTTAGTCAGTACTCTTAAAAACAGTACCAGGGGATCTTTAATGACCTAGTACGATGTTGCTTTAATATCTCATCTTAAGGACAGCGAATCTGCAGTCTAACATCGCCATGGTTGGTATTTGTATTGGAATTTCTGGTGCAGGGGAAAAAGCACCACTTCCTGGTCCACTGTCACCACCTGCGCAACCTGGTTTTCCTTTGAAGACTCCAGTCTCAGTACTGACCAGGCCCTGCCTTGCTTCTGAGATCTGGTAGACTAGACAGTGGCAATGCTGCTGTCATGGAAAGTAAAGAAGTTATAATGGGATGTAAATTAAATGCAAAAAGAATCTTACACAAAGAAAATGGTAAACGTAGTAGGAGATAATTGCACGTAGAGCACTGGAATCTCTATTAACAGGAAATAATTGTTTTTAAACTGCAGAAGTAACTGTACTTGTGTGTGTTCTTATCAAAGCACACTAGAACACCACCTGGAGGCTACAGTGACTGAGATATAAACCTCAGTGAGTCATCATGGGCAAAGTTTCAACTTTCGGCATACTTTGTAATTTTTTAAGCAAAGTGAGAACAGAGGAGGAAGCACATCCTTTTTCCCATTTCTCTCTAATCCAGAGGTGAATGACTGAAACCCTGGGTGTAGCTGGGGGAATGTGTTACTGTTAAAAGCTGGCTGCAGGCCCTGCATTTCTTAACTTCAAAAGTGCCGTTCCAGACGATAGGTCATTATCTAACATCCATAGTCATTGAGGTTCTGAGAAATTCCATTAAAGTAAAATGACAGCTAAAGGGAATCATCAGCAGATTATACCTAAACTATGGTAACAGGATATGTCTTGCTCATAATGGTTTTTTTTTTTCATTTCTTCTCGTTTCATCTATGGCATACTGTATACTGTCTCACAATGAGAAGTACAATAAATCCAAACATTTCCATTTGAGGGAAAGTTCTGCTGAAAGCTGAATACAAATAAAAAGATTAGTCTGGTTCAGTCCTTTTTAGAGTTGATTTATTACCTTGACAAGGATTTGTTTTATATTTGTATGTGTAACTTATATGTAAGACTATTTGGTTAAATAAAAATTGATATCAGATTAAATTTCTTGCTTTATTTGCCTTAATAGAAATGCATGGATGTTTTACTACATTTAATGGTCAAGTAGCTACTGTAGGTTTCAGAATATGTAAAAAAATCTTTGTTAACCTGTTATTTTGTGATCCAAATTTGTGTTGTGAAATAATATTTAATAATTATTTAATATACCTATCCAAATATATATTTTTAATCAGTTTCTTGGGAGATTATGTTGCAAAGCAGAAACTTCATCCTTTCCATTTTATTGTTTTCCCCAAATCATAAAGTTTAAGAAATGTTAATGGTTTGTAATAGGTTTTAAAAGCTTTGTTACTTTTATTTCTAAAACTTGTATGAGAACTTAAGAAAGGTTAAAATGAGAAGAGGACATTTGGCCCATCTAGCTAATTTGGGTGCTAGTAGCCAATTAACGGCCTTGTTTAAAGCCATTTTTGAGAAAGACGATGTATGAATTTTGACAGCAACACTAACTTTTTCTAGATTTGCAGCTCATTATGACATATAAAAGGTTTAAAAAGTTATCCGTAGATCTTTAGTTTTTCTATTGAAATTAAGCCTTAATTACAATTGCTAGAACTCCTTCAGGCTCTTTAAATTTTTCTTCATGCATCTGATACACATCTGAACCTGTCTATGATAATATTATTTAACATAGAACTTTCTTCCTTGGGAAACCTAGTGAAGTATTTATCTTATAATTGAATATACAAGTCTAATATTTTTCCAGTATTTTTTCTGAGACACTTTATCCTTCATAGTTTTTATATACTATTATAATACAGAAAAACTACATAGCCTCCCCGTGCAGTGCACTGTATTGCATCTTGGTTATTTCTGCTTGCAGTTCCCATTTCTCTTCATTATCTGGATGGTGTTCTAATAATCGCTTTCTTTCTCCCTATATTTTTCTTATTTGATTTGTTAAACCATTTGGGCCACTTCTATCCTGACTTTATTTTACTTAGAAGATTAAACTGTTCCGTGCTTCAAGCAGAATCTCTTTAATATGTTGCCATCCTGTCTCTACTGTTTCCAAATCTGTCCTATCCATCTCTGCTTCTTGTAACTTGTCTCTTTCCTTTGTAGTCTGCTTTCCTGAAAGTACAAGCCTATGTTTATATTGTGAATCACTAACTTAAATCTTAACATTTATTCAATATTATAATGACAGGTGCATTGTTCTTACTCTTATCTTAATTGTTTGAAAAGACTAGATCAAGATTTCTACCCAGTGCTCTGGCATTGATAGAAATCAATTATTAGCCACGTTGCCTTTTCAGCTTTAGCTGTTGATGTCTTTGTTTTTGTTTCCCAATGTAACGATGAAAACTAAAATCCCTCGTGCACCTTTTGATCTATAGTGTTATACCGCCACCTTTTCCATCTTTTCTCTCTCTTCTCTGTTTTCTCAGAATGCAAAGTACCAATGCATGCAGCAGTGTTATATTTTTTACCATCATTCTCTGTTAGCCATGGTCCAGTGGCACCAGTTTTTTTATAAGCAACTTGTGTTTTTCCTTGGGTTATCTTCTTCACCCAGTGTATCTGCCTAGCAGATTTTCTGTGAATCCTCTCCCCTTCCCCTCTAGTTTGAATGTTTTCAAATTTCTCTGCATTACTTTGGCCCTTGCCGACTGTGTATCTCATTCCTTTGTCAAAGTAAGTTTTGCAGTGGCTGATGGAGCTGGAGCCATCGTGAGCACACCGCGTCATAGTTTAACATTTGGTCACCTTTGCAAAGCACAGGTAGGATCTCTGAGAAAAACACACATTTAGTCCTAACTGTAAATTTGTTTCTAAGATCTCTGAATTTGTTTCTTAGGTTGTTTATGCCAATGAGATTTGTCCTAACACAGACAACAACAGCTGAGTCTCCACCTCAGTCATGATTAGGAGCAGGCCTACTCTGTGGAGGATACTCACTCAAAGACAGCACACTGCTGATTGATCAGCATCCTGGCTTTACATCTCACTTTTCTAAGATTAGAGGGACCAGAAACCACCATTTCAACTTGTTGTGTTGGCGTCACTGGTGCTGATTGTAACTGGGCTTTAGTGTCAGTGCTAAGAGTGCACCATGAGCTGCTAAATTTAACTTCCAAGTCTTAAATCTTTGTTTCCTATAGTGGAATTAACTTTGATGATGTTAGGTGTGGTTTTCAGGATAGACTGTTGTATTTTACTTCCTTTGACAACCTGGGACCAACTCCTGTCTGTCAGTTTCTCCTTGCTGGGTCTGATATGTGGCACACATGTCACTACAAACTGGAACTTCAAAGTTCCTCCATCTCATGGCTCTCTCTCATTTCCCTCAGCTTCGACTATGTAATAAAGGTTGCATTACAAAAGAAAAATGACTAATGGGACAGTTGCTCCTGGCATTCTTATTATCTGTGATCAGTACTGAAAAGCAGCTTTTAGAAAGAAAAAAGCACAAAAGTTGATAATGTAATATTGTTAATGAGTTATTTTCATGACAGGAAACAAGGAGGATTGGATCTTCTTGGGGCTAAATTCATTTTCTGTCCAACACTGGGGTTATTTCAAAGGCCGCTGCATGTCGAACAGACAAAGATTTTTAAATAAGTCAGTTCAGCCCGAGCTGATGTGATCAAGACGCACGTTGCAGGATGTATTTTGACCTGAAATGCTACAATATACATTTGATTACTGACCTTTTTAATTATGTATTTCAAATGTGATTTTGCATGTTAGCAGGAATATTGTTTTTTTTTTTAATTCCAACTCACACTGTAGCAATACTAATTCTGAAAAGAGTTCTGCTTAAGTTCTAGTTTGACCTGTAGCTAGACAGACACATCATTTCCAGTGGCTAAATGAGTCTGCCAGTGATGGGAAAACAGTGAGGTGAACTCATGACTGTTTGGGAGGATGAAAAACTGCATGGCAATCCTTCTGAGTTAAAACATACTTCACTAAATTTGTCTAGTCCAAAAAATTCATCCTGTCTCTGAGGATTGGTGTCTTAAAAGGCTTCAAAGTCCCATTTTATGACAGGAAAGACTTAAAGTAACCTTATCGAGATTAGGAGGTGCTTATTGTTGAAGTGAGGAGTTTTTTCTTTTAATCTGCACTACACAAAGGAACCATAGTGTGTATAGTTGCTTGCGTTTAACTTTCCAACTTTTTGCAAGCCCTAAAATTCTCCTTCAGGTGAGGTACCTGCACCCTGTAATTGTAATTTAACCCAAGGATATTAATTTTTTGGCAGAGCTTTACTATAATTAATCACATCTCTGATCTTGTTATTGCGATGTCTAATGCATTTCTTTTCAACAGAGGGATCTGCTTTAATGGCACACATTTAAATCAGTTTTGTGTATGTCTTAATATTTCATCAATGGAGTGGACTTTTTGTTGAAGCGGGCTAGCTGTGGTGAAATGTTGAGTCTCTTTCAACTCTCACCCGTTGGAAATACCTGTGCTTGAGCAGAGTCATTGGCTGAGAGTTTGGGCCTGAGAATGTCAGGAATGTAGTTCATGATCAGTATCAGCTGCTCAATGTAAACATGCTATAAAGCATTGTGCAGAAACACACACACTGTAACTGCAGGCTACCTCCGTTGCAGTTTAATACCTGTAGAACTGCAAACAGAAGCTACTACACAATCTCAAATCCTTTTTTCAAAAGGAAGTTTTTATAACTTGGACTTTTCCTTTTATTGCTTATCTTATTAACATGTTTACTGACCTATTTGTGGTTTGTGATTCTCTGGAAGTGCTTCATTGTAAGATTATTACATGCTATGTTATCTAACTCTGACAATCTGATTTCAGAAAAGCTGAAAAAAGGCAACACATTGTTTTACTGTTTTCTTGTTTCCTGGCTGTATATATATGCTGGACCTGAAAGCAAGCATGGAAATTCTCTATCAAACCTGAGAGATCTCCTGAATTGTTTATGTGTATATAGGTGAAATGGAAAATAACAGAACAAAAAACTGTAACAAAGTATCCTGAAGCCCAAAAGTATGAAAATCTTTTTAGTATATAAGAAATATTGCAGGAAATAGACCACATTTCTCTGATAGCTAGAAATTAATGCATGCATTTAACTGCAAAAATCTGTGTTCTGAGTTTACTTTAACAGTAGAAGTCCAGATTCTGTACTTGTTTTGTCATAATAGAATCCCTATGAGGCCCTTTGGCTCCCTGCAGTATAAAGTGTGTATTGGTCAGAGAACAAAGCAGAATCCTGTTTGATTGCAGAAATTGATTTTGAACAGTTCTTGTGTTGAGAAATCAAATTAATACTAAATGTTATTTTTCGTTTGGGGTTGTGTTCTAGTTTAAGACCAGAAAAGGAAAGTGAACACAAGTCATTGTTTCTCTTTGGACACCCATATTCCCAGATCGCTTGCCCGTTAGATTTGGGTGGACCTGCAAGGCTTTGTTTTCATTGTGTCATAAAATAAATCTGTAAGGCATAAGTATAAAGGGATGAATTTTGAAGGACTCTGCTGCAAGTCTGTAAACAGAGCAACAGATCTGATTCAGCTCCCCTTCCCTTCCCAGAGGCAACACATGTGGGAGGCTTTGGAAAAGTTTAGTAAGACATCTCGATGATGTCTTCATTGTATTGTCTCGCTGGAGAGTTGGTTTAAGACACAGACATTAGTAAGTGCACACACATACAGACTAAAATAGCTCCTCGCATGACAACAATATGGGGACCCCCTGCTGGTTAGTGGGTGTTCCCTGTTTGAGAGTTTAAAATACAGTCATTGCTCACACCCTTGCATTTTGAAACCTCAATACAGAAATTGTAGATGTTGATCGTCTACATGTTTTTTACATTTTTTTGATTCCCTAACAGTTAGCCACCCATTCCAACTGTGTTTTCCAGCTGGCTTAATCTGCACAGTTCTGTCAGAACAGACTGCATGTGCACTATATGCAAAAGCAAGCAGTGAGTACCTCATTACCACCAGTGCGCCTGGCACTCACTTTTTATTTGGCAGCTTCATCATCAATTGTATCAGCAAATAGTGCTAAATTGTGCACTTAGCACTTAGTCCTGTCTTTGTAATTGATCTTGCTCCAGTAGAGTAATTGTGATCTGTCTATTCAAACAAACTCAACCCCTGGACATTATGCCCAATTGTTCAGATTAATTGTGTAGTATTAAGATTAGGATTAAGATTAGGATTGAGATTGAGAGGACCACCATTTTGCATTTTAATTGCACAGTTTTTCCTGAATAAATCCATTTTACATATACAAAAAGTGAAAATCTGTTTGTCTATCACTGAAGTGCAGCATCCAAATGGGTGTCGTGAGGCACGAATAGAAATATTCAGTGAGCTGTATTGTACAACAGAAGGTAGACCTCTACAGCATAGCCACCATACTGGAGCATAAGTCTGAATGTTGTGGTTTAGATGGCAGAGCGCCAGCTCTTGGGTTCACCAGCACTACTCGCGCAGCAACATGGATTTTCTTGACTTGTCTCCAATCCTAATACTGTCCAGGTCCAGCATTGCCTTTCTTCTGAGATCTGATAGATCAGGCTACGAGGTGGTGACCCTGCTGTCACCTAATATAGTGGAGGTAGGGCACAATGTTAACATTTTGGGAATAGATTTCACCAGTGATGTCAAAAATTTACAGGAGCCTGGCAAACCACAGGGGTGATTTTTGGCAAGTCAAGGAAACCCTCACTATGTCTGTTCCCCTCGAGAATGGTAGGTAGTTGGCAGTTATCATTGCCCAGCCATCACACTGTATCGGTATCGGTATCACTGTATCAGCATCCTTAATTTCTGAGCAGCTTGGGAGCCCCAGGTGGTGATTTAAAACATTATTTAGGTAGAGCCTTTCAATTAAATGATGTAATATAAACATTATAGTTATTGCTACAAAGAAAAAGGTTCATAGCAATAACATTATTAACACTTCAAAATTGAAACACTTTCATTGAAAAGATTGAGGTTTGGACCCTTGAATGTTACAACCAGTAGAAGCATGCAGTGAACTTTATGACCCAGTCACATACTTAAAACCATCACAGGTAATTTCGTCTCATTTCAAAACACTTATCTAATGAGAGGTTGAGGTTACTTACACACTGCTGTTGTGGGAAAGATCCTCTCATTTGTTTTTTTTTCTAATAAATCCACAGCTTCCTTCCTTCGTTTTTAGGAGAAAAGGTGGGTTTCTGTAATGATTTATACAGGGAATATTACGCTTAGGTTATTTAATAAAAATCAAATAGTCAAAAAAATCAAATAATGTATCACGTCTGACAAAATGAAATCTAAAAAATATGGGCAAATATCGGCTGAAATCTTTGTAATAATTGTGATGATTTTATGTGAAACGGAGGTTTCAGATTTGACGGTGCGATAATAATTAATAATAATAATAATTGCTTACACTTATATAGCGCTTTTCTGGACACTCTACTCAAAGCACTTTACAGTTAATGGGGACTCCCCTCCACCACCACCTATGTGCAGCATCCACCTGGATGATGCGACGGCAGCCATAGTGCGCCAGAACGCTCACCACACATCAGCTATCAGTGGGGAGTAGAGCAGAGTAATGAAGCCAATTTTTTTATAGATGGGGATTATTAGGAGGCCATGATTGGTAAGGGCCAATGGGAAATTTGGCCAGGACGCCGGGGTTACACCCCTACTCTTTTCAGGAAACGCCCTGGGATTTTTAATGACCACAGAGAGTCAGGACCTCGGTTTTACGTCTCATCCGAAGGTTGGCGCCTGTTTTCAGTATAGTGTCCACATCACTATACTGGGGCATTAGGACCCACATGGACCGCAGGGTGAGCGCCCCCTGCTGGCCCCACTAACACCCACTTCCAGCAGCAACCTTAGTTTTTCCCAGGAGGTCTCGCATCCAGGTACTGACCAGGCTCACACCTGCTTATCTTCAGTGGGTTGCCAGTTGTGAGTTGCAGGGCGATATGGCTGCAATGCAAGGAAAAGATATTCCCTTGTATTCCATCTTTTAGAAACTGTAAAGGTAGCACAAAACACAATTCAATGTTTTACGTAATGGTGAAGAAATGAAAGTCAAACAATGATTTGCATTACTGTGCATTGCAAACAATTATATATTTTACATGTTGCCAAATTGATCTAGGCTTTCCAGGCTTTATCTCTTTTTATTTCTGAATGCTGTTTTTCCCCCAATGCATTTTAGAGAAACATTACCAAAGTGCTGAGCTACAGAGGTATAGAGTTTATACTTTAGTCACGTCTCAGTGTCGTTTTTGTACATTTTTTATGGAAAGAAATTACTTTCCAAACTTTTTGTGTGAAAATGCAATATCAGCACATAAGAAAGCAAGGTTTAATTCAGAGTTGATGCATATGTGCACATTCAAACATGCTCTGATTTCTGTTTTAGAGACACCACTAATACTGTAGATTACAAGCTAATATCTCTAGTCCAAAGATGAAGAGCATATGAATTGGTAATCTCCAGTGTTTTCTTGCAAAAAGTCACAAGTCAATGTGTGATTGTGTTGGACTGATCAAACCCTGTGATACTAGATCTGAGGACCTTCTATGAAAAAAATTAGGAAAAATAAATCTAGACTCAAGTCTTGAAGAGGGGGAACTGTAAAACATATTTTTGGAGAATATAACTATTGCAGTAGTTGCAAAATACCATACAAGCAGATATGTGATTTAACAGTGTTTAGGGACTGGAATTTCAGAGAAGGTATTTGACCCTCTCTGTTGCGGTTTTGGACGCTTCAGCTTTGCTTTGGGCTGACCATTGGAAACCTGTCCGTTAACCTTCCTCTCCGGCCTCATGAATGACTTTGGAGTCCCTGTCTGGTAAATCAGCATTTTCAGCAGCAGCTCTGCCAAACTACACTGAACGCAGTTGCAGTTTAAAAAAAAAAAGAATACTTTCTAACGAAAACAAATGTAGTCTTCTCCCAGCCAGTGTAAGTAGCTGGTATGAAAACCGAGCCGTCTGTTGAGGGAAAAGAAAAGGGATCCTTTTCAAGCACACTTCAGCAAGATTTCCACCGCTGTGCTTTTCTGCTGTCTTTTCCGAACGTTGCCCTCGGGGCTGTGCCCGGAGGCGAGGCTCAGATCATCACCTCGTAAATCCAGCAGGCCCCTTCTCTCCCCTCTTCGGCTGGTTCATGCAGCTTCCTCTCCTGGTGACCTATGCAGAGATGGGGATTATGTGCAAAAAACGACATTTATGAAGTGGTGCTGAAGAAATTTTGATTTTGATTTTTTTTTTAAGAACAGCCAAAATAGTCAATAAAAGCTGTTACTCCTCTGAATTCACTGTAAAATTAAAGTGGTAGCACAGAGGTTTGATCGTGTATTAATATGTTAAGTACTGTATGTACTGTGTGTATTCTTGTATCTGTATAAGCATTTTCTTTATCTGGAACTTCTTTCTGCGGCAGATCTTATGAGATTTTAAATAGGCTTTGATTGAACAGGTTTATATCATTTTGATCATATTAAATTAAAGTATACTGTAAGTAACCTGATATTTTCCTGTGCTCAGTGCTATAGTCCCAGTCACTTGATCTTAGGACAAGGTGATCAAGTGGGAACACTTCACTTGTTGATGTGTTTTGTTTTGTTTATTCTCCCCCTATACTTTCTCGATTGTGCAGTTCCGGGGATGAAACTCTCCCAGAGTGCCCCTCCAGACCTCCCACTGGACCAGACAGCTTCCAGCTCTGTGACCCTTCTCTCAGGGCCCCTCCAGCAGTCTGACACCCCTCGCCCTGTCCCAGTCATCAGTGCTCAGGAGGAGCAGCAGGTATGTAATCCATCATGTTCCCTCTGCCAGTGGACAACGGGAAACTCGGTAGCTCCCTGTCTCACTCTTAAGTGGAGAGAGACTCTCTTCCATTTCTTTGTATCCTTCAGTGTGGACTACAGGGACCACAGATTAAATCCCATTGCAAGGACAGGCCCAGACCCAGTACTGTCCACAGAATTGAGTGGTACTAACTGGCACATGCGACTCCCCCACCCTTGTGCAGCTCTTCTATACCCATCACTCTTATAGTTTAACACAGTATCAAGGGCCTCTCTTAAAAATTTAAAACTCTGTACTCATTAGTATTAATATTCAGTGCTCCACTACATATATTACATTATAGCAACTTAGGTTCTTTGGTTTTGGACCCTTACACACGCTTTTTAAGACTGATTATTGTGATAACAGTAGTATTTGAATATCTTCTTATAGTATTTGAAATCTAAAACAGTCAGTAGCTAGTCTGTATTGGAGTGAATGTAAGGCTCTAGTCAGATATTGAAGCTCTCTTTACTGAAGTAAGAATGCAGAAGTACAATGTAGTAAAACAGTTGCTCCCAGAGCCCGAAATTAAAGTTATCACTCTACTGCTTGTGTTTAGGCTTTCCCCGTTCCTTGTGAGGACTCACTATCTGCTGCAGAATCAACTGTTACTTCTCAGAAGGGTAGTGTGTCATCACTGTCATGGGAAACTCAGAAGCAGCTCCAGCAAACACTGTCCAGTCTGCAGGCTAAACTTTCTGCCACTGAAGAAGAAAAATCCCAGATCAAAAAGGTAAATGGGCACCACTTTATATATATAACAAGAATACACTTTAATGGATGTTTAGGAGTCTACATTGTAGACCTATCCAACCTTGTTGTGTCGATGGGATAGATATTGGCAAAAAGATTATGGTCTTGCACACTCCAGGGTAATATGCTTTTTGTTACACTGGCAGCACTGGAGATTTGCAGAATGCAGACCCATAAATGGGTGATATTCCCCATGGTATTTCATGACATTTCAAAATTTTCTTCCTGATGAATTCCTCATTTGATGTACAGTACATTTGAAATCTGCAGTAACATTCAGGACAGTGTGCAGGGGTCATAGCTATATTTGAGACTCATATTGGGAACATTTGGAAGAGTTATAGTTTTATTTCTTTTTAAAATTTTAGTGAAGTAATTCATTGAAAAAGATCAGGAAAGATTCAGTCCATACCCTTTTGTTGCTGCTTGCAGGATCTCGAGGAGATGATGGAAAAGCATGCCAAATTAGAAGAAGAGTTTCTGAAAGACAAGGAGACAGAAGCAGAGGCTCACAAAAGCCGCTATGCAGACCTCCAAGTAAGACTGGCACCTAAAAACACATTTCAGGGTTTTCTTCTCTTTAGTTGTATAGAATAAAATATTAAGTTCGCCCAGTATTTTTATTTTTTAAAGAGCCTTGAGTGAATTAAATGCTAGAATTGTTTACATTTAATCAGACCTAACCCATGTCTTTGGACTGAGTGGCCTTACAGCTTTTCGTCTATGCACTGAATAACCCCTTTCCCGTAACACAAGACACCTACAGTAGTTTGCTGTATCTAATTAATAACAGAACAAGCCTTTGTTATGTGGAAATCAGTGTGTGGGCATACATACCTGAGGTTGGTGAGGGAATCAGCCTTATCATCTGTTAATAAGGGCTTCCCTTCACACTAGACATAGCAAAACAGATTGCTGTATGTGGGACAGAAAAAGGCTTTAACTTCATAATCCATCTTGTACTTTTACTCAAAAGTGTGGTAATTTCCATCTGTCGGTGATGATAGGTTGGTGTAAAATGCCTGTCTCAGGCTGCCAGGTGTTATACTTGTTGCCAGCATAGCTCATTTTAAAACTGTAACCATCATTGTTGCTGTTTAGAACCAATATTTAATTTTTAGGCATCTTATTTCACCTTATGTTTGTTTCTTTATGGACCAGGCTACCTGCAAGGCTTTGCTTTCTCAGACTACAGTCTTGGGGACTTTATCTCATTATTGCTTTACACCTGTTGCAGTTGTTTTCGGAACTGGCCTTTGATGTCCCAGATCACACAAAATAATCATGCCTACTTCAAAATCTTTATTAGTAAATTGGCATCTTTCTCCATTTTTGTTTGTCACTCTGCCTCATATATATTGCATATACACATCCCTGCCATGTGCAGAGGGTATATGTTTGTTTACAGTGTATATGTACACAAGAATTAATAGAGTGATCAGTTTTATAAGAGAAGAGAACTAAATCTGTAGAGCCCATTTCTTAATTATTAGTGTAATTGTGTAATACTATATAAGGGCTCTTGGGGAAAGACACCTACATATCATTGCAAGATGTAACAATGGGAAAAAATGAATATCTTTTATTGTGAGTGCTAACCACAACCTTTGTTCCTTGTAATTTTGGTCTGTTTGCTTTGTAGAGGTTAATGTGTTACAAAATGCATAGCTGACACAGTACAACACTTCCACAAGTAATTAAAAAGTGCTAAAGGCATCTTTGTACAGTATCTTCAACCTACCACAGACTCTCTGCATTCTCTCTAGCGGACTAAATGGAATTTGATTCACCACTTCAAAACGGAGCAAATGTCAGTATCTTTATTTGGAAGAGCCCTTGAAGAAATGCAACATATTCTGCTGTTTTCTTTACTTGCAATATGTTGGTCCATATTTTAATTCTGAAATGGGTAAACTTTGTAAGCTAGTGTGAAGATTTTATTTACAGCTGAATGAAATCCCAATAACAGAAAATTGCACCAGGTTTAAAATTGAGAACTACAGTATATTTGATGTAATGCAGTTCCATTTCACAGGATTATTTTTTTGTTATGTTATGGTCTGACCTGGAGATAGAGCTGGTACAAATAGTGCTTATGATTTAATGTGCTAAAAAATGCAGAGCATATGATTTCTTGAAAGATAACAGAAAAATAAGTAATGCTTAAAATAGGATTGTGCATTTGCACATTGTCTTGGTTTTTTGTTTTTGCTGTTACTGTATATGCAAACTATATGAACCTGGTACATACTGTACCTGGAAAGATGATTTCCTTGGAATTGTTTACATAGGAAGATTGTTCTCTGCATGTTTTGAGTTGCAGCATTGGAAGTCATAATAGCAAATTATGTTATAAAGATCTGGAGAAAAAGAAAGTGCATAAGAGACTAGAAAAAAGAGAAAAGATCTTTATTTTAAGGCTATGATGTTAACATTGTTGTTTCTATAAACAAAGTATATATTTGTTGTAGAGCTAGGTAACCTACCCAATACCCCATACCAAATCTTCTGTTTATGGCATTTCATGCTGTCTGTTTAAAGCTTCTTGAAGAAGAAAAAAGACATGATTACTAATACAATGCCAGATGCTGGGAAATAAATTGTATTAAGTGGTTAAATCATTAGGCATGTTACTATGCCTTCACAAATATAATGATAAATGCAAATAATATGCTGAGCACCAAAACAAATAAATCAGTATGCATGTATGTTTTTATTAAACTAAAGCATATGGATTTTAGATATTGATTAAACACAGATATAAATTTGGGTTTTATTTGGCTGAATTGATCATTCACGACTGGCAGTGATTGTTGCTTGAGCACTAAATCACCACATCAATGAGAGTGGACTTAGCACAAGTGATGAGGTAATTTTACTTGTCCAGGTGGTATGGGCACATTTCATAATAGAAAATCAAGATAGAAAAACACATACAAGAACCAATACGCTCACCTTATCAGGAGAACAGCTCCTTCCTGCCATCAGTATGTTGGAAGCTGGACTAGGTTGGTGCACTGTAGCTCATGGTCTGGAGGTTATACAGACAGCAGTTTCTAAATTGGCAAGACATTGCAAGCAACTTATAGACCACATACAGTATGATATAAAAATGTTAGGCCACGGTGCGGGAGAGCTCGATTGAAGCAGGATTTCAAAATGATGGTGTGGGCAGGAGTGTCTTGTCGCTGCAGAGCTCCACTTGTGGTGAGTGAGAGAACCCTGATAGGACAGAGCGATGTTGATCACGTCCAGCGACATCTCTCCTTCCTGAGGCCTCATCCTGATGTGACGTTCAAGCAGGACAGTGCATGTCCTCACACTGCATGTGTAATGATGGTTTTCATGTGAAGAAGGGAATGTTACTGCTATGCTGTGGACGCCCTATTTGTCAGACTTCGGCTCTAGTGAAAATTTATGGGATGATCTGGGCCAACTCGGGACACTGAGGGCTCAGTGACCAGTGAACAGGTAAAAACTTGCCTAGGTTGTACTGGAGGAAAGGAACAGAAAAGAACACAAAAAACCTATGTCAGACATGTACAATTTTCTGTACTGTATATTTCTTCCAACTGTGGCCACACAGATTACTAGTCTGTGGCTTTCACAGTAGAACTCCTGTTGATCAACCCTGTTGATGACATATACTTGGTTTTTCAGACTATCTGCAGTCTGCTTAACTTTTTGTAATTGAAGCCCAGATGGTCTTTGCAGTCAAATGTAAAACTGAAATCCCACATATCCTGTCTAGACTGAGAAAAAGAGAGTAGTATAGGCACATTTCGTGTCATTGTGCCACATTGACACTTGCTGAGGACTAGTGTGGTAAAGCCCAGTGTAAAATGTCTTTGGCTAAACTCCTCTGGTCTTTCACCGTTTACATTCCCTGATCAGGTATGTCATTTGAAAAGGAAGGTTTCTGCAGTGTAATCAGATTGATGTACATTCACTAATATTCAGGCTTTCTGACTCACATATGCTTAAAAGCAGTGGAGGAGACATTTAAATTGAGTTAACCACATTACACAAAAATAAGAATAAGACACATTTGGCAATAGTATAATCCTTACAAATCACCGGAAAACTTACCAAAAGGTTAAGAGAGGGTTTGAGAAAAATCTTAAAACAGATTTCTAAAATTCAGTACATCCACATTTCAAATTCCTTATTGTACTTTAGCAGAATGAAAAGTAAATGCAGGTTAGTTTAGTTAGAAATAGGATACATTTACAAAAAAGCACTAACTTTCCCACACTGATTGATTCTTCTGAAAAAGAACTCTCAATATCCTATCCTGTGTAAATTTTTTAAATCTGAGTTTGCTAATGCACTGTGGCTAAAATAGCCTGTTTGCAGCATCATATAAGGTAGAGGTACCAATGACATTGAAAGACACAAAGGAACAAATCTTAAAAGTAAAAAAGGGTAAAATGTTTTGAAGAAGACGTCATTGCATATTTTTCTATTTTTAGCATGGAATTAACTTATACTCGCTACTTTGTGGCTTAGATACTGACAGATTCCTATTCAAACCTTTTATGGGAGAATCATAAAATATTTTTGTCTACGTTTTACTTTCAAACAGTGTATTGGTTTGCACCAAAACTACAAATGGACCCCTTTCTTAAAAAGTCACAATATTATTGATGGATTTTAAAATTAGTATAATGGTTTACCAATTCCAATGGCAAATCTGAAGCTCTGTTAGAGGTAGTTCACTTGGATCTGAAGTCAATTTTAATTAACACAAAGAGATGTGTACAGTTAGTGTTACAGGCTTTATCAGGTCCTTTGGATTTTATATCATAATTAACTAAATCTGCTCATAACCTTTCTGCTGTGGGAGACATTCCTGGGACAGCAGTCTAATTAATTAAAGATTTGTAACTGTTATACTACTCTAGTAATTTAATGTGGAGAAGTGTTGATGTCTGTAGAAAGAAGTACATTTTGTGTCCCTCATTTTACAGCCATCAGTTTGGAATAACAAATTGCAAATCAGCACTCCATCCTTTGTATAAGCTCTGGAAAAATAAATGCTTATGTGTCATCTGAGGTATATTCTTTGACAAGAAATGCACTTCTGTTTGCACTGACTCCTAAATGTCGGACAGCACGTTTTATGACAGTCCAAACCCTGACCCTGCTCTCAGTGATAACATGCAGTCTCTGGTGCCTACTGCACACAGTGTCAAGGTTTGACAAGCTGAGCTCTAAGCCAGGGTTTTCTGATTAGAATCCACTTTGCGTCATACCAGTCGTGCTCTGTGAATAATGCACTGCTTCCACGAGCTTGCAATAAGTTAACGTAACAGCCTACAGGTTGTATAATACCTGCTGAGATCTTCAGACCACCCATACTCGATGAGTCACATGGGCTCTGCAACAGTTTCCTTTCTAAATCCAAGAATGGAGATGCAGACTGCCTCTGCATCATTTATTTTCAAGAATGAATCATGAATCTGTAAACTTGGGGCACTCATCACCTGACTGGTCCACAGCATGAATTTTCCACCTGATGTAGAGTGTCCAGTTTGGTGTTTCTTATGTCTTGGCTTGTGGCTGTGGGCTGTGCGATTGTGTACCGGGGAGAAAAAGAAAAGAAAGTGTGGTCTGAGCCATTCAAGGCACTTGAGCCATTTGTCTATTAATGCCTAATCTCACTCTGCCTTAGCAGCGCTCAGCGAATTGGGGAAGGGCGATCACGGTCAGCTATTGAAATGACCCAGGTTTGAACCCATTGTCATACAGTGACCTTCTGCTGGCCGAGTGCCTTTACCAATTCAGCCGATTCAGGGTCCCCTGCAGCATGATTTTTAAGGTGAACCATTTATCACTGACACTCGTCATTTCATTTCATTATTTGCCATTTCAAATACCAGTCCTGTCAAGTTGCCAGTCAAGGGTAGTTTCCCTCAGGCTAGGCAGTGGATCTGCCTCTCATTGCGCCAACCTCTGAACATCTGGTGACAAGAAGGTTACTACTGACGGTGATGAGGACTCAGATTTCACTCTCTTTTTTTGGCACAACACTGAATTTCAGTACCTGGTGGGTGTTAATGCAAGGGTCACATCAACAGACCTTCAAGAGTTTTTACCCTGTCTTGCTCATGCCTCTGGTCTATTCTTCAGCACATTGTCTTCTTAAATCATCATATATATCAAGGCAGTCATCTCAGTAGTACAGACATTTGCCTGCTTTTAATGCCTTTTTATTTTTATAGATTGACACTTTCACTTTTAAAGATATACCAACCCGAAGGCTCACTTGTTATTTTGCTAGTAATGCAAAATTGTGGTGTTGGAATCCTCAAACCCAATGGGTTGAAGACAACAGCTCTTCAGTCCAATGCTTTATGGTTCTCTTCCTATGCAACTTAGAGCAACAAAATGCAATAGTTCAAATTTTCATGTTATTATGTTGTTTTGCAGTCCACATATAAAGAGTTGAGTCAATTGGTGATGCTGTGGGGTATTATTATGTATTAGTTAAACACTCTGGGAATATTCTTTTCCCACCCACTGTTATCTCAGTAGGTTCACTGTGGCTGACTTCGTGGGGAGTGCTGTGTTTTTCCAAGGCTATGAAGACAGTCATGCACTTCACAATTACCTTGAAAGGCATTTCTTTGAAATACAATAAACTCACATTTGTGTGGAGAGCTTAAATGTGGCTGAGTTTTCCCATTCAGCCTGACCACATCAAGAATGCACTTTTTCATTTTCATCCCAACAGGTAATTTTTACAAGTCATTCACTGCCATGGAATTTACTTTGGCATTTTTTAATACACCTCCTCTGCATAAGCAGAACTGTCTACAGTCTGCCGTTATATACGTTTGTGCTATTTATGCTTTTCACATTTGTCAAGAAACACGTATTTTTGTTCTTCTTTAATTTAATTGAAATACACTCTTCATTTGAAATACATTATTAACAGGTGCTGTATACATTATTACTGTTGCTGCAAGATCTTTACAATTGTGTATTTTTAATGAGGCTCTGTTCAGCATCTGAAATATTTTATTTAAAACAAAAATTCAGTGACTGAAACCTATATTATTTGCCACCAAAGTCACACTCCAATTCCAGGCAGATTTGTACGGATGAACACAGCATGCATCCTGATAGACTGTATCCTTTTCCGGTCCTTGTGTGCTTCTCAATTGGCAAGGGAACCATACTGTGTATGTATGACTGATCTACTCAGCTACTCAATGACCGACTTACTACTGAGTGCATACTTCAATTAAACTGAGGAACCAAAAAGCTAAAAGATATGCTGAAAGAAAACAGTTTTTATAATTGCCAAGTTTACTGATTTTTTTAAAACTTCAACGCTTATTTTGGCCAATTTTGATTTATATATATTAAGGGGACACACAAGGTCTTCAAAGGCACAAACCAGAAATTATGTGGGATTTAAAAAAAAAAGAAAATCACAGAGAAATATGCACAGTATGAGAAATACAACCTTTGCTATGAAGTTGAGGACTGGTAGAAACCACAATGGTGGCACCTCTGGAAATCTATCATTACCTGGTGCTTTTGTTTTACCAGAGTAGGGTTTTAAATGTGCTGGTAATGGTTAGCTCTATAGCTGATTTCACTGCTTTCTGTTCCTGTGCATTGGACAGTGCCACTGGTTCTGAACACAGCCAGACTAACAGGATTTCTGAGAGACTGTGAAGTCCAAGCTGGCATGCACAAATCTCCCGGTCTTCCAGTGTAAATAGCATGTGTCATACCCCTTGTGTTCAGTTTATAATCTCCCACTGAGCAGTAAGAACCTCCACCATGTGGGAGGAATTTTACCAAGCAATGAGTCAGAACTTTTTTGTACCTTTGCCTCATCATGTTTCAGGCATCTTTTTCTCATTTTTAACATTAAAACTGGCAGTATTCTTTCAGTTCTGTACTTCTTCGTTACCTAAAAATGGGGTGAGAAAATAGACCAGAATTTGACTGCAGGCTGTGTGTAGTTGACTGTCAAAAGTATGAGTCACTTTCCTTCTTTGAGATTGAAAAGGAAGCAAAAAATTGAACAATCTGCAGTATTAAAATTATTATTGCTCCATTAGTGGTGAATCTGTTTTGATTAAGATTAAGATCACTCTCTTAGCCATATGCAATTTCTTGCATTAGGTATTTGTCTTTTTGCACACCCCAGCTTGCTCTCCATGAGACACACAGGCACACAGACGGGGAGAGAGAAGCTTTGGGTCAGAGCGCAGGGTCAGCCATTTATACAGCACTACTGGAGCAGCTGGGGTTAAGGGCCTTGCTCAGGGGCCCAACGGAGTAGGATTCCTCTGCTGACTGGAGGATTTGAACCAACAACCTTCCTGCCACTGGCGCAGATCCTTAGGCACAGTGCTTGTAGCAAGTAATAGAAGTTAATATATTTAAGTCACATTATATTATTGATGCTTAGAGTACATGACTTGAGATCAATGTTGAGAAAAGGTAGCTGTGATGATTTAGCATTATTAGTGAAGGTGATTATTTAATTCTGACAACAGCTGGCTAAACTGAGAATGTGAAGTCTGCTACCCTGGCAGGTGCAGTACGATTGCTTGCCTTACCTCCAGCAGTCTGGGGTTTAGATTTGTCTCGAAATTTTAAAGTCAAGCACTATTCATAGAAAAGCCGTCAGATGTTTGCAATCATATGCACGTTTAATATTGAGATCAGTTCAGCTATTAAAAATCACTATTTTTAATTTGCTTGCCAGCCTTGTATTGTATAAAGAGGTTAGAAAATGGGTGAGTGAGTGGGTGGATTTTTAAGCTTAAGTAATGAAAATCAGTCCATTTACAGTATGTTTATCATACGTGTTATTTCTTTGTTTTCTCATTTGTACCTTGTAACTTGTGCCCTGCGTCTCTTTTGCATCTTGTAATCTGATTATCCAGGGATGTTTGCTTAGTTGCGGCTATAAGAGATGCATTCTTTATAATAATAATAATAATAATAATAATAATAATAATAATCATGATAATTGCTTACACTTATATAGCGCTTTTCTGGACACTCCACTCAAAGTGCTTTACAGGTAATGGGGACTCCCCTCCACCACCACCACCAATGTGCAGCCCCACCTGGATGATGCGACAGCAGCCATAGTGCGCCAGAACACTCACCACACATCAGCTATCAGTGGGGAGGAGAGCAGCGTAATGAAGCCAATTCATAGATGGGGATTATTAGGAGGCCATGATTGGTAAGGGCCAATGGGAAATTTGGCCAGGACACCAGGGTTACACCCCTACTCATTTCGAGAAACGCCCTGGGATTTTTAATGACCACAGAGAGTCAGGACCTCGGTTTTACGTCTCATTCAAAGGACGGCGCCTGTTTACAGTATAGTGTCCCCGTCACTATACTGGGGCATTAGGACCTACCTGGACCGCAGGGTGAGCGCCCCCTGCTGGCTCCACTAACACCTCTTCCAGCAGCAACCTTAGTTGCTTAGTTGCAACATAAAAACAATCTTTGAATGGTGCTGTTAAAAAATGAATTGCTTACTGCTGATTTGATTTTTTCCCAAGGCATGTATCATATTTAAGACAAGTGCCAAGAAAACAACACAAAAAACATTTTGTATTTCATAGCCACATGTCAAACACTGTTGATAACTACTAATGTAATGAGTTTGAGGGTTTGTATAACATTACAGGAGGCATATATCAAAAATGTTCTGGCACACTGTGTTATAAATGCAAAATGTCAAGCACACAGAACCAGTACCGTGCCATAAAATTGAAACATTTGAATATAAAATTAGCTAAATCTGAAAACATGTCAATTAATTGTGTCTTCTTGTATTGCTCAATGTAAGTGCTCACTGAAAAAATGCCGCAAGCATCCCTATGCATTCTGGCAGCTGTATTTCACACAATCATTTAATGACCTGTTTACAAGAGGAAATCACAAGTATGTATGCTTAAGAGCCCTGTGTGGTCTACCTACAGCATGAGGTCATGAAAAGAAAATAAAACCAGCTAACTGGGGGCGAAGTTATTCATCAGCTGCCTCCGCAACCCATCGTCTGGTAAAAGCAAGAGAGGGTAACACTTCAGTACCAGACTTGACTGAGGAGCTCCCTTGTTTGTCCTGCCTTTTTTAAAAAAAGAACAAAAGGAAAAATAATAGCTGTAAAAAATAGCAGTGTTTCTGTGTAACCTCAATTTCTGCTGCTTATGGAACCTCTTGGCTGTCTTTAGGGTGGAAACAAGAGGTCACAGTAAAGTCTCCCATGTGTATTTTTTTTATTGCCTGAATCCAACTCAGAACTAGTAATTTCAGTCTGTCTGGTTTGGGCTGTTTGCCCGTAATCTTGTACTGCGAAGTGCAAAGAGGTCAAAACAGAATTTACTATTGGTTCCTTTTATATATAATTTTCCAAAAGAAAAAAAAAATATTTATTTAAACTGTTCTAGCATGAGAAAACGTTACCTCTGTATCCCTTGTGTACAGAGCAATAATACACACATCACAAACACTACTGATGGTATATGACAGCAAGATGTTATAAAAACACTGTCCCAGATAGAGTTCTACTGTAGTGTGTTATGCTGTAGTTGTCATAGGGATAGTGTTGTTTACTCAATGTAACAATTTTTTCACTAATGATAGAAGTTTTTTTTACAATTGAAACACATTATTAAGCATTTTTCATGTGCTCATTCCTTCATTCAGCTAGTCATAGACAAAATATGTCTTTCTTTCACATCAGAATTAATCTTTTCTTATTCCTCCTGTCAATTAACGGCCTAAAGAGCTGATTTTACTGTGCATTCAATTAAATTCCAAAAATCAAAGCCTTCTTGAGTGTTCCAATTTTGAATAATATATTTCTAAAACAAGACAGATATACTGCACATTAGTACATTAATATATTATGGCATATTAAAGTCATTACATTTTTCCTTTCAATTTGCCAGTATGAGAGGTATCTTTTAGAGGTTAGAAAATCCCAATTCTCCAGGTAATAATGTTACTTAACACAAACATATTACTTTTTGTCTTATACAGAACGTGATTGGTATAAGAGACCACAACACATCCCTTCTGTTGAAAAGACCAGAACTGCTTTTCTCTTCATGACAATGGATAAATGTTACTTCAACAATATCATACTTTAATGCCTAGTGTCTAATTGGTGACAAAGCTGAGAAATGACCTAACTCGTTATAAAGGGTTGGAGATTTGAACTCTTATAGTTCTCTTACTTATGGTAGTGGTACACCCTTCTAGATGGACCTGTGTAATGGGAGTCCTCTAGGAAAAGTAATGGTGATGGTGACAGTGGTCATATGTTCTTTAGGCATTTGTTTAAATTGAGGTCTTGGCTACTTGGTCATTAAAATTAATATCAGAAATGGGTGTTCACCTCAGTGTCCTTGATAAATTCTACCCTAGGTTTGCATAATATAGGGTACATAAAGTTTTCACTTAATTCAGCTGGTGAAGCGAATTCACATTTCTCTATCAGATCTATGGTGTAGTAGGCTGCTGCAGTAGATGCAATGGATGCCCTCCATTATAAATATAAGGGATTATTATAATTATTATTTTAATTGAAATCTTAAGGTAGAAAACATTTAAAAAACCATTCATATGATTAATTAAAATTAACTAACTGGCAGTTATTTAGTCAGTTTGTGTTAATATTTATAACAAAACTCTTTACTGAAAAGTTCAGTTGTTTTTGTGTAAAATTAAAAAAAAACATCTTAACACATTCAGGCATTACTAGTTATGTTACCATCATTGATGTCAGGGCTCAGGCACAAACATGATCATGTAAAATTATTTTTTTTACACCAGAAACGTCTGTTGTCGAGGAGCTGGATATGGTATCATCACAAGTCCCCTCTTGGATATTGGTCATTTCTGCATTGTGAAAAGTTGTGTAACCTTCTAATTACACAGTGGGAGTCATAAAAATTCTGACTACAATAAATTACACATACCAAGAAAATATTGCTATGTAACACAATTTTCTATGCAAACTCTGAGGACACACATGAATAATATCATTAGCAGCTCCAGTCAGAGATGGAGAACCGTACACTTTGCATCTGTTTATAGTAAAATTAAGGAACCTTTAATCTAAAGTCAATGGTTTTACTTTTCTTTTTCATGCACAAATGTCATTCAGAATTCACAGACTGAGCTTGTCATGACAAAGTCAGATATAATCAATGTCACTGTTAATTATGCATTCTTTTACACTCCATAAATCATTTTTATATTTTGCTTGTTAAGATTCTGACTATACATTCATAAAAATACTGTACTCTATTTTGGAAGAAATGTTTTCTAAATCTACTGCTTGTGTTGTTCTGTGATGCATACAGTAAGTACAATCTCACATTTTCTCTTAAAAAGCTATTTGACCAAAAACATTGCTGAGAAATGTCTGTAGTCCTGAAATTTGTTACTATCAGTTATTTGTACACCCAAACTAAACCTAACTTTCCAGAAATGTCACTTGTAAGGGAAATAAACTATAGCCTCAATACACTGCCCTCTTATGGTGAAATACACTAGATGAAAAATTAGAAACCAACTCTCTCATCTAGATTTGCATTTTCACCACCTTTAACATGATAGGGTTTTCGCCATATGCCCGTTCATGTGGGTAATATGTGCAAACTATGTTTCATTTGTACTGAAGTAAATAACTACTTCAGCTCTCATAAAGGGAGCACACAGGTGGTCCATTGTGACAGGCAGACTAATTGCAGAAAAGCAGAAAGCAGACTGAACAATCCTTCATGGTTTTCCTGATCTCATCTGCCCCATTCAGTATTGTAAGCAACATCGGGAAAACATTCTCTGTGGTTTGCATCAGTGTCTCAGACTTTCACAGACGTTCATCCTAAATACCACAAGAATCACAAAGCTTATATAGCATGTCCTACTGTTACTGTTACTGACTTGACCAGACTACTTACATGATCATATGTCAGAAATAATAATATTATATATTCCAGTGTTTTCTTTGTACTGCATGGAGTCTGTGTTTTTAAATGGGTGTGAAAGTGTGCAAAAACACGCATAATTTCATGCATATTTCTAAACTCCTTAAAATCCCATACTCTTTCTTTGCAAGGCCAATTCAAATTTCAGCAATGGAAAATGATGGTTTGGGCAATATTCACACTCTAAGCCCAAGAAAACTAATTGGCAGTGAATACATTTTAAAGTACTATAAGTGTATATTGTTATAATGGTCAGCCCTGTACCCTTTTGATCTTCTCTTAAGTGTCATGTTTACGGGATGGGTATCTGTCCAACAATAGAATATTATTTATATAATCAAAGACAGAAGGGTTGAATGGCAATGGGAAAAAAAAAATGTTTTGAGAGATAAGCCTCAGATGTTGTAAGTTCTGAAGGATAACCCACTCTATAATAATCCCACACACACAAAACTGAAACACGGATGTGGCTCAGGAATGAGTAAAAAGAATAAAGGAACACCACAAAAAACAGTGATATCGGGAAAACAGTTGCACACATATTACAAACTACACAAATCAAAACAGTCTCAAGAAAAGTCCCATGCAGAAAAATGGTGCCAAATCTTCCAAGTTAAAACAAAAATGCAGGGACAGCGCCAGCCAGTGTATGACAAACATAAAAGTAACACTGACGGCGTGCATAAGTCCAGCATCCAGGGAGAAAAGAAAAGAAAAAAGGAAAGGTCTCAACAAGTTCTAAGTGTTGCAGTGAGGAGAGTCACCTCAAAGCTACCCAGACTTCCAAAAAATAATTCAAAATGTGAGGGTCTTGAAAACAGTAGTTTTTGAAAGATCGGTCCTTTTGCAGACTCCTACCTGTAAACTGGAAAGTAAATACCATTAAATACTGGAAGCATGAAATCAGAAATTACAAGGAAATAAATGCTATAAAGTCACAGAAAAAAAATGTGTCCCTTCCTGTTTTATTAAATTTTCATGTTTTGAAGTAATTCTTGTCAGGGTGATTCACAAAATTTCTCCTTAATGGAAGTAACACCCCCCACCCCATAACATGTAGAGAGCAGCAATTTAAAGGGATGTTTTCCTGGCTTTTTTGAAAGGGCAGTAAAAAAACAAAAAGCTGAAGTCTTAAAATGGTACTGTTTCTCTAAACAAAACGTACTTTATAGACACGTCCTGTCCAGGAAAAGTGGTGCCTCCGCAAAATTATGTCACAGGTGTTACATAGTCTCCCCCCAATTAATGCTCAAAATAGGAATTTAAAGGGAAATTTTCCCAGCTTTCTTAAAGGGGTGGTAACACAATAGCTGAAGTATGATAATGGTATGGTTTCTTGAAAAAAAAAAACATATGTTTTAGACACCTTCTGGCCAGGAAAAATGGTGCATAGGAACCACCTCAAATAATGTAACAGGTGTTACATTATGATTTTAACAGTTTAGCTAAAGCACGAAAGCAATGACAGTAAGTATGATTATATGTGATATGGGAGCATGACTGGTGCAATTAATTGAATGAATATAGTTATTCACTTTTTGAATTTAAGTTTAAGTTTTATTCATTCAGTTGTCTTTAGAAAGTAAAGGTGCTTATGTGAATATATTGGTTTCGAATTTCATTACTAAGTTGTGACAATTTATAATAATGTGTCTCAGTCTACACTCTATTGTAGCCTGTGTTCTGCATGAAGTATTTTAGTTTGTCAAGCCTTGTATCTATAAAATGAAGGCATGTAACTTAACTTGAAGTGTGGTACACAGAAATGTCACTGTGTTGTCAGTGCCTGTCAAAGGTCTATGTTGCTTTAACTCAAACCTTTAAAAGATGTTTTTTTCCTACATTTTTTTTCTCCAAAGCTTAAATACACACACTTAATTTCAAACCGCCTGTTCATCATTTAGTGACAGGGGCGTCACTTGCAGCACCCTTGGTGGGCCAGGTGTGCAGTTAGGCTGCAAAGTTTTGCCAAGGCCTGCTGGCACTAAGAGTCAGGCCATGGAAAGTTCTGGAATGTGTCTGCGCTGGCGTGGACCTCATCAGTCTCGGTGTTGGTTTTGCCTCCAACTGTTTCTTTACAGTTACACTGAACACTCTGCTGCTGAGGCCAAGATTAGTTTGCTGCTTACAGTTGGCAGCGTGCATTGTCGGCCACACACATACACACCCACACACCCACATGTACACATCCACCCGCAAACAAAGATACACACATTCATCGGCACAAATATGCTGCACACCTAAAGTCAGACAAACAGAGAGAAAGATGAGGATAGGTAAAGCAGTTATAAGACTGGTCAAGGTAAAAAAGATATTTAAAGGCACAGAAAGTGGAAGGTGGTTAAGGTAACCAAGTTAATACATTTTTCCTCTTGTTGAATACATTCAAAAAGGAGCTTTTATTGCTATTTTGTGATTTCCTTCTTTCTGTTTTTTAGTGCTTCATTCAAAAATAAAAATGAACAAGCACAAGAACAGGCCCTTGATTGTGAAATCTACTGTATTGCTCAGGATAAAACAGTGTCTAGCCCATCCGTAAAAATTAATAGCCAAAATGCTACCTGTAATGATTAAGTTATTAACATGGTTCTTAAAGACCTACGTTGGCTAGTTTAAAGGCAGATAGGCCTGTCAAAAAAATCACAATTGACAGGCCCACACAGATGCAGATGTGTTCATAGTCAGAGATTCCCTTTTGTGTTTCTCTAAAATGTTACAAAATTGTGTGATAAATCCTGGACCCAACAATGTTTAGACTGAGTGTTGAACATGAGGCTCTGACCTATAAAATAATATTTTTAATGGTTTCCAAACTATTTTGTATTTGTTGTTTTCTTTTAATTGCTTTTTTAAATCTTGATGTTGGGAAGAGCCACAAGAAAAACATGACACACCTATAAGTAAATATAATAAAGTGCTGGAGTTAGTTATTCTACAGGAATGTTTTCTATGGATGTGGTTTGTGGTTCTGTCTCGAACATCTTTGGACAGATGAGTTGAAAAAAAACATTTGCCTTGTGTTAGTTCATCAGCAGTGCAGATAACATAATTCACTTATTTTTACATATATGATTTCATTCATGACAGATGTTTGTGTAAATAAATACATATCATGTCTGTTCAAGAGGTGCAGTAGTTTTGATACCAAAAAGGTAAAAAACTGCTATCTTTATTAAGACTTGAGGATATTGCTGTCACTAGAATAAATCACCTAAAAGCATCATTTCACTTTATACAGCCCCAGACCTTCTGTGGTAGGTTAAAAGGTAAAGAAAGTCCAGTTATTAGAGCAATAAAAGCAATATGTCACGAAAGTTGGCCAAATTTCTACTTCTGCCTATTTTTCTTCCATCACAACTTTTATTAACATACTGTCACTTTTGAAAAGCTGTACCTTCCCTACCAAGAGCTTCTATTTTTTATATATTCCACTTGCTTGATTACAGTGTGCCGGTATAAAATGTGCATTGAATTTAAAATTTAAACTTTTAAAGTATTTATCCTTGTTTAAAAAGACAATTTTATATAACGCGTATTCCATTTTGCCCACTTTTTGAATCTATTTAGATCTATTTAAGTCCCAATCACCAACTTTAACATCTATGGAACCACAAAATTAACCAGAATGCATGGGCATTTATATAAATTTTGTTGAATGGATTATGTTTTAAAACTTCAAATCTGTTTCACCAGCACAAAAAACACATATAGAGCAAAGGAATACTGTAGTGTCCTATAATGTGCACCTAAGCCCTTACATTATTTCAGTACCTTTGGTACCTTTGACTTACCTGTTGAGGTAATTCAGTTTCAATTGAGTAGCTGCTGGTTTTCATAGATGTAATCTGTTTCTAATGTAGAATCACATCTTTGCCAGACCCTGCAGGAGTTTTTCCTGAATCTTCTCTAAATTTTCAGCATCCTGTTTTTGTTACATCCAAAGGGCTCCATGAGAAATTCGAGTATGTGAAAGGAAGTCAAGCTGTAGGAGACGTAATGGTGTAACAGTCACAGCCTGTCAATGCCAGCATTAAATGGGGGGCGCCATCTCATTTTACAGGAGATAGTTCATGTTAGAATTATAAGCAAATAAAAATAAGACTGTGCAGATGCAGTCTGAGGAGAGTGGAGGGCAATTCTGTTTGCAGACCTACCTGTTGGGTAGACTCAGGGCATCAATCAGTACCAGTACGTGATGTGTTTCGACCACAAAAGAAATTGTATTACCCTGAAAAAAAAACAGCTTGGCTGAATTAACGATGTGTTTGAGAGAAGTTTCTTTCTGTTATTAGATACAGTACTAGATGTGTAAATGTGGTTATTTGTCTATTACAAATATACTAAGAGCCCTGTTTGAAAAACTAAAGTACTGTAGTAGACTGGGAGAGTTTGTTCAAAATCAGTAACAAAACTCTTTTAACAGTCACTCAGGACCTACTGACTGGAAAACAGCTAATGTAATGTGACAAAACTGTGACACAGCTTACCCACGTAATTATAGACCAATACGTCTATTGTTTATTGTGTGTAAAACAATGGAAATTATTACATTTAAAGAAGAAGACCATCTGTTTGTTGGTATGATACAAGAAATTCAGCATGTACATGTAACACTTTTGTGTCATTTATTTCACCCTTGGTGAAGCCTTTGGTGGTAAATGCAGAGGGAATGATTTCTGATGGGGGGGGGGGGGGAGTTGTGGGGCAGTTTTGTTTTACGTTGGCTGTATCATGTTTGGAAAAGCTAAGACAAAATCCTAAAAGGCCTTTGAAAATGTTAGTCTAACGGACTTCAGAAAACTCAACACTAAAACATGATCCAGAGGACTCAAGTTGAAGTGTACTAACCGAGTACCTTTAGGAGCTCAGGAGGCATCTTTTTACACATGCGTGGGAGTCTAAAACAAGCTACCCATTTCGAATTACTGGGGTAAATGTGGCTTATTTCAGTCTAACGTTGTAATGATAGGGAAGCTAGTACAGATCTGCAGGTCTTTTGCTGCTGTGTTTGACTTGATCAGTGGATTATTGGTACGTGCTGCTAGAACTATTAGTAAAGATCACTTGGGTTGCCAACCCAGGCAACAGCAGGACTGAGTGGTAGACCTATAGGGTTTATCTGTTTTCAGACTAACACATGAGCTCTGCTACATTTGATTTGGAGCCACTGTGAAAAAAATAAACTGTCCTTATATTCCAGTGGTTTCATTGTAGTAAACCACTTTGAAGTCATGTTAATCCATAGGAAACAGTGATAGACCCACTATACAAAATACTATGGTAAATATAGCAGTGTAAACGTCTTGATTGCATGTAATATGTGTTTACACCTCTGTTGGTAATGTGGTTTACAATAAAACTTTGCTTAAGTTTTGATGTTAAAGATTTTATTGATCTGAATACAAAGTCACTCATTACTTCATAAATACAGAGCTGAAAATGTCAAAATGGTGGACTCATTCAGTGAAGTGACTACACAAAATAATTTATGCATTTACCCATTATGTCCAACAGAAATGTGTTTAAATTTGCAATTTATAAAAAAATATAGTAAAATATAATGATGTAGTGTATTAACACTTTCAAGAGCTTTGGAATTCTACAAGTATTTTCTTTCATTCCCTTTGAAATGTAATTTAACACATCAAACAACCATTTGCTATCTATAAAAATGAAAGGATATGAATAACAAAAATTCTGTATGTTTCACCTTCTGAGCCTGTGGTGTGTTTACTCTCTTAAGAAACATTATATAGTAGTTTATATACTGTATGGTATATAGTTCTACCTACCTTCAGAAGAGAAAAACTGACATGTGTGATAAAAGCTAATTTATTGGTTTTCCAAAAGCACAGGAACAATAACCTTTTATGCCTTTCATATAATTTTCTTCCTTTTTCGGAGCCTCACAGCACAGATCCATTATTTTTTACCTCACTGCAAACCGGAGTGGTCTTTGGGGTCTGTAATGCCCTCTCAGACTGTTTAGTGCTTTTAAAATTGTCCTACATACTGTACAGTGGTTTCTTTACCTTCTTTTTTAATGTTGTGGTCAAAGTCTACTCTTGTTCCAATTGGAATAAGAAGAAAAATACTTCACATATTTCTTTTATGTGCTTACTCTCTTTTAATGCTTCTAGTCCCCTATATGTTTTCTTTTGTAATAAGAAGATGCTCATCACATGTAAGTACTGGTTTACAACAGCTGCAATGCAATTTAGCATGACATAAATACAGTATGCTCCACATAAATTAATAAGGTATCCAAATTTATTCAAATAGCTTTATAAAAGATTTTTCACATGATTAAAGTTTAACCCAGATGGGTCAGAGAGAATGCTTTTGAGCAGAGAAACTGAATGAGTGCAGGAAAAACAACAAAGCATAGCTAAATATCTGAATATTTGCTAACAGAGATAAAAATAGACATAACTTTGAAAAGAATGACAGAAAAATGCCTCTGATAGCTAAACTCATTGCTTACTGGTAAAGGAAGAAAGTGGCTGAGGAAATTTAAATTTATTTCAGTGGTAAAGCTGGCTGTGTTTTTTGGATGTGTTGCCATTTTCTAAACATGTAGGGAGCGTGTTGGTCAGAAGAGAGGTGAAATGAATGCCTTTGTGGCCCAACTAACAGCTAAGTGCGTTTAGGCTTGTGGTATGGAAACCTGTGGCTTGAATGTTATGCATGATTGGTGATGGAAGTGCTTAAACAATATATTATAAGAGTTATATAAAGCAGTGGGTGCATGGGAAATATTTTCTAGAAATATTAAACTCTTTTGCCTCTTTGAGTTGCTTATTTAAAAATAAAATTCAAGATATGGAGTTAGAACCTCCCTTTAGGATCATCATCATAATTGTTATTAGGTCATTATTTATTATTTCACCATTTTGTGTCACATAATACACCATAATAAAATAGCATTGACATATGAAAATAAAATCATGAAATTGACTCCAGAGAAACCATAGAAAGACAAAAGGTGTTTATTTAGTATTTATGTAAAAACGAACTAACACAAATTCCCGTGTTTTCACCGGAATTTGCCCCTTTAAGATTTCAAGTGAGATTTACATCATATGAGCATAACAATCATTTGTAATTGTACAATTTTCAAAAATTCTAATCCACTTCACAGCAGAGAATTTCTGATATATCACAACGGCAGATCTTACTAGTACACTTGATTGCAAATCTGACTTGAAGAATTTAAATTTTGGGGGGCTTGAGCGCTTTAAAAACCACAAAGTAAACACTATGAGTAAAGGAAGATGAAGATAAACAAATACCTATCAATATAGTCTAAAATACAAGAAAAATCACTTAAATACCAAAAGATTATCATAAACCAAGATGTCACAAATCAACAGAATTAAAATGAAATAAGAATATTTGCAGTTACCTAAGGGGACTCCAACCCTGGTGCTGGAGAGCCCTGATCCAGTTAGCCTTATAGAACACCTGTAAGTAAAGATTGTCAACAACTGTAGGCTACTGGTGAATCAAGAAATTAGTCTGCTCAATTAAGAGAACTTTGGTCCTTGACAGCTGAAGAATTCATAGACCTTATTCCCTAAACGAGCTCTGAATTACTTAATGGAACTATTCACCTGTTTAATTGATCACAACTGAATTTTTCTGTGTCTTTAGAAATTGGTGATTTAATGGTGACCTCCAAAACGGGCTGGATATGCATAATACTGAATTACATAATAAACCCTGAGTCAGGGATGGGAGTAGTCACAAACCCCATCTCACTTAGAAATATAGATTCTTAACTCAGCTCATATTGGATAATTCACTTTACCTTGACACAGTTCAAATGATACCCAATGGTATCTTTATAAAAGGTTAAAGTGTTTGAGATATATTGGCTTAAAAAGTATGGATTGAAAACAAAAGTTAAGAAAAAATCCTGCAAAACAAAAAAGAAAATGACACTAAGCAGTCAAGCAATCAATTTACCAACCAATCATATAAATATATATCATACAAAGCCCATTCTCTAATAACCTATATTATGTTTTTTTGTTTTATCCATCCTTCCATGTTCAATCAGCTTTTCCTAGTGAGGGTTAAGTCTTTCTTACACTTTAGAAGCATTCCAGTGGGTGTGCAACATTTATCTGTGAGAGTTTTACAAGCATAGAAAGGCATTCACTGTCTGTCTCAGATGCTTGGTCAAGAAGGCAGCTTTGTCAGAGATCTGTAGAGATTTGTTATAGTGTAATCAGTGGAATAGGATCAGGCTAGAGGCCCTAAAGATAGTCCATGCCTAACATCTTAAGTGAAGAAAGAAAAGAGATTTTTGAGTGTTTTTTACTTTAGAAAGGGAAACTTTAAAAAGTCTTTTTTTCTTTTCTTGGGATCAAAATTCCCCCCTTTTAAATTAAAGTTGTTTGCAAGATATTTTGTTATTGTTTCTGGAGAGTTGTTCACCCCACAAGGCGTCAATTTATTTTAAGTTCCCATGTTTTCTTTTGTTCTGGAATATTCTTCATAGTCTCAAAATCTTTATAATGTTTTATATTAAATAATGTGCCTTTTCATCACTTGATCATAGTGTAGAATTACACAGTACAGGGACAGGAATTAGAAGAACTTTTTGTTCAGACGTTTTGTTGCTCTCCAGGTGATACGGGAAGACGTTCAAGTATGCAGACATTGTAATTTCAGATATTACCATGAAGACAGACACGAAAGCAAATTCTTGGCAGCCCGGTGATGATCTATAAAAATAGCTTGACTTCGGCACATTTTCTTCTCCTCTGCTGTGTTCATCCTTCAGTGGAAAGGGTGATGGGTTGTTGAGATGAAGTACTGCTGAACTCATATAAATGCTTCCTGCCTACCTGTAGGTCTCTGAACTCTATTCCTCCTCTGCTCCTTGGGAATTGTACAGTTTAATTTTAGTAACTGCCAAAATACTGAACTTTTCATGTGTCTTGGATTTGATGACAAGCTTGGACTCAATGAATGAATATTCTTCTAATTCAAGCCACATGGTTTGCATAAAGGTACTGTATGCTTAAATAGTGACTGTTTTGTTTGAGTTCGTGAAGCAAAAGCATTTGCACTTTTATAAGATAGGGAATAAGAACAAAAAAATAAATAACGGTTTGAGACATATTATGGAGACTGAATGTCTTTGTTATTCTGCTGTCCCAGTGGAAACGCACATGAAATCAGTCAGGTGAGCCAAGTTCTTCCAAACAGTTCTCAAAATGAAGTTGGATAAATGCAGATGGGCCAATGTTGAACATTGCACAGTTCTATTCTTTCTAAGAAATGATGTTTAGCCATGCATCTCATGATTGCCAGATCTACAATAGATATTATCTGTAAAAGAGATACTTCTAAAGATACATAATTCCTGTTTCCACCTGTTTTATCAGCTTCACTTGCCTAAAAGCAGGGATATATCCATAATGGAAGTATTGTAATGCAATGCATTTTAATGTGCCTGAATGTGCTATTGTTCTGTGATAGGCATTGTACAGATACATAGCGCAAAACCTCTGGATTATACTGGATATGAATGGACTGATCTTGGTATGAATGTACAGTAATGCTGTCATAGAAATGTTCTCTATCAATTTCAATTAGAATCCCTTGAGCTTCCCCAAAGGGTGCCAGATTTTTGCAACATGAGTTATGAACAGCTCTTAGTTCTGATATGCTGGGTTATCAGAAGGAGATGTAAAAAACTGCAATAGGAGCAATATACTTGATTTGATAGACAATATTCTACCAACAGTACTGCTTTTCAGAGCATAATTGTTTTCTAAAGTATTTATACACTTTAATTAGGTGGACAATGTAACAAATGTGCCATGGTTTCAGACCAATATGACAAGATTTGAGTTTTACGAATGAACCAATTGAAATTTGTAGATATTCAAGAAAGAATTACAAGCCAATTGAAATTTGAAGATACTGAGGAAAATAATAACAAAATAATTACAAAACATCTTCTCAAGGAAATCATTAAGTTTGAACTGCTAAAACTATAGCCATGTTCTTCTTTAATCTGATAGCAGTTTTATTGAAAAATAGAAGTTAAGGACTGTTGATAACTTATCATTTTTTTATAAATTGGGTGAACTTGTGACAAAAATTTAATAAAACAAGATTGTGCGGACTGAAATGTTTATGTAGATTTTAACCACAGAGCAAACCACAAAGAGGTCATTAAAGTAATATGCGATGTCTGAAACTATGTTTTCAGTACAGTGCCCTCCAGATTTATTCATGTCCCCAGTAAAAAAGAAACAAAAACATATAACAGAAGAGATTGTCTTGCGTGAAAAAGTCTAAAAATGCTGTAATGATAATCTTATTAGCTTTGTGCAGTATCTGTCACCAATATTTTAAGGTAAATACAGAAAATACAAAAGGTCACAATTATGTGGATGCTGCACATTGGTGGTGGTGGAGGGGAGTCCCCGTCACCTGTAAAGCGCTTTGAGTGGAGTGTCCAGAAAAGCGCTATATAAGTGTAAGCAATTATTATTATTATTATTATTATTATTATTATTATTATTATTATTATTCACACCAAAGTGAAGATTTATAAATGAGATTTGGGTACTATGAGGGGGGGTGTCACCGTTCCTCCTTTGTCAACAGAATTGCTTTAGGTTTTTCATAAATGTTGGTCTCCTTGTGAACTGCCTTGAAGCACAAATGTTTGATTGGACCTACTGTAGGTCTGGAGATTGAGGCAGCCAAACAAGAGTATTTTGTTTCATCTGACTATAAGACATGACTTCAGTTTTCAAAAGCAAAAAGAAGTAAACAGATAATTATCAAAGTAGCATGGAAGAGTCCTAATTACATAAATATTCAAACTGTTTCTTGTGTCAAGCCTAGATTAATGTAGGTTTTAATTGTGTGGCTCATTAGGTGCACAAAATTACCTTCACAAGCCACACAAGTTGTGTGTGCTCTGTCTGTCTGCAGTAATAATGGTTCACACGATTTCAGAGTAAATATAATACAATAATTCTCTGCAAGGTTCTTCAGTCAGAAAGTGATTTTTTTATAAAAAAGATTCAACCACGAAGACTTAAAGAGATTTAAAAACAATTCAGGAATAAAGCTGTACAAAGGCACAGATCTGGAGAAGAGAATAAAATGTTTCACAGTTCCTTAATAGCCCTTTGAGTCGGGTGAAGTTGATGAGTGGAAGTGGAAGGCACCCAGACACAGCCTATATCCGGCTGTCTCTCTAAACTGAGCTGTCAGGCAAGGAGGAGACTAGCACGCAAGTAACTCTGAAAGAATTACTGTACAGAGTGCAGTTGCTCAGATGGGAGAAAATGTGCATTAGCCAACAATTTCCAGTCCACAAGCAGGCTTATGTGGAACTGAAAAAAAACTTCTTAAGATCAACATCAGTTATGAAAAAAAGCACCTAGGTTATACTGCAAACACATGGCAAAAGCTTTTGTCTTCAAAGACAAAATGCATACTTTCAGGTTTAAATACAAAGAGTTACATCTGAGTAACAAACCCAAAATAGATAGATGGATGCTTTATTGATCCCATGAGGGAAATTGCAGAAATAGTGATCATTCATTAAGCAGCAATACCATCTCTTCTGTCAAGCATGATGGTGGCAGCATTATGTTCTAGTTCTGCTTCTCATCAGCAGAGACTGGGAATCTCATTAAGACTGATGGGAACTTAGCTTAGTACTGGGAAATCGCAGGTCAATAACGCAAAACACAAGGCCGGAGTCACAGTTCAGTGGTTTAAGAACAAGAAAGTGCATTGTCCTGAGTGAAAATCACTTAAAATGATCTGAAAGTCAGTGGAGAACCTGTTGTACAATAGCAATCCTCAAGCAACTTGAGAGATCTTGAGGAAATTTGTCATGAAGAACAGGCACAAATTGCACCAAATTAGTATGAAGGTTTGGTAGACACGTACACAAAAAGATTTGTGATTGTAATTGCTGCCAGAGATGCTTCCACCAAATACTGAGTTACTGGATTTGACTATTTATACAATTAAATATATTTTAGTTTTTTCCTCTGATGTTTTTACTGGCTTTTACTGTATCTTATCTTACCCTTAGACATCTTCAGTTTGAGAATTCTGCTTAAAATATTTTATAAAAAATCTTAAGTTTCACTTTGTAATTTTGTAATTTCATCTAATGGGGCACCATTGGAAAGGTTTGAATACTTGTTTTCAGGCACTGCATCTGACTAAATCTGTTCTAAACATGACCATGTGTTTCAATCATTTTAAAAGAGCTCCAAAGTAACAACCAGGTTAATATTTTTTTCCATCTCTTATATAAAAAGGATTGCATTGTTACTGAAGTGATGTAATGTACAAATTGCCTGTTGCATTGATTTTGCCTTTGTTAGAAAATGCATGGATTCCTATAGCCTAACTGCTTTATCAAACAAGCAACACACCAGGGCCTAATGTCCCGGAAGCCAAGTAACCTACCAGGATTTCTTTGGACTGTGAGAGGAAAATGAAGCACTTGGAGGAAACCTCACGAACACAATGCAAACGTACAAACTCCACGCAGATTGTAATTACTTTTATTAAGACTGGTTATTTTAACTCAAATGTAGGATTTCTCAGGGGAAGTCTCACAGTTATAAATAATCAGAGATCAGTTAAAAACCCATAGCAATTCTACCTACTCTCCTTGGTTTTATTAGTATTATAACTTATATTTCTACTGCTACTATTACTACTAATAACCAAAATATTTTTGTGTTTTAGGAAAAGCACAACAAAGGACTTGAAGAAATGAGGAAGGCCGGACATGAAGCTTTGACTATAATTGTCGAGGAATTTAAGGTATGTGAATACGGTATACATTTTTTCATTTACAGTATTACTGCAAAGAGATGACTGGTCATTTTCAGATATTTTAGTAGAGGGAAAAATATTCAGTAGTGAAGTGACTTTATTCTAAGTATCCAAACAAAAACAAACATTTGCAACATAGTGCTATTTCAAAAACGTATGAAATGTTGATGCACATCTCTTTCAACTGTGACGGCTTTTGTTTTAGCATCCAAATGCACCAGCATGTTTGTCCTTTCAGGAGGTAGCAAAGGAAGAAGTAAAGGCTTATTCCATGCTAAAAAGAGAAGAAATGAACCACAGCATTTCGGCTGTGGAGCCTTCTTCGAGTGTGAGAAAGAGAAGGACGTCAGCAGCTGATATAGCATCTGAGAACAAAAGCCGGGAGTGTAGAGGAGGCCAGAGCAGAGAAGAGGCAGAGAGGATACTCAGGTGGTGTGTAGTCGAGAGAGGTGATGAGACGTGTGAAGTCGAAACCTGCAAAAGAATAGAGAGGATTAGAAGGAAACGAACGTCGTTGAGAAAAGGAGGATGGTGTGAAGCTAGTTTCAGGATAATTTTGGTCTCAGATGTCTTTCTGCAATAGGAGTTAAGAAACCCTACTTTGAGAATGCAGATGGAGAGATCAGTGTGATCATGGCCGTCAGAGGTGAAATGAGAAACTATGGGCTTGGAGAAATCTTTGATCCTCACAGCCCTGACATGTTCACTGAAGCGGTCTCCGAGTCTCCTTTTGTTTTCCCAGTGTAGAGATAGCTGGGCATTTACTGCAAGAGATACAGTAAATAAGGTTGTACATTTTTTACAATTTTTCTCAAAGGATGAATCTTTAAATGTTACAAAAGAGGAAACATAGCAAAAATATTTTGTCTGTTCTTTCTGTTTTATCCAACTCTTTGTGGCATTCATACTTTCATGTGTCCTTAAACAGACCTTTTTATAGTCTTATTGTAAAGAGCACAAGAGCATAATAGACACTGAAATAAAAAACAAGCTAAGTGCTGTCATCAAAAATTTGGTGCTATGGAACAGTTTCCCCGAAAATCGTTGAACTCTGTTAATTACTGTCAAAACCATTAAGACAGCACAGTGTTGAATTTCAGGAGAAGGTTAATTTGATAGTCTGGTTCACTTAGGAAAGCCTTAGTAGATGATCCTTCATTATTTAACACAAGTTAAATTAAAATCTCTGTCATGCGATCAGTTTGAAGTTTATCTTTTAAATATTTTTTTTAAATAAGCAATGATTTGGATGATATATTTGTCACCACAAATTTTGTATTTCTGTGCAGGGAAGGTTCAGAAGATTACCTTTATCAATCAACAAAGAGATTAGCTAAAAAGAAAATATTTAAATAATTTTGTTGCATTTGCAGTTTGGTAAATAACCTTATAAAACCATCATTTATCGAAAACCTACAGGTTGTCAATTTTTTTTACCCATTGAATCTCCAAAGAGATTAGCATTGAATGGGCTATTATTAGTAGTCTACAAGTTTGTTTTTATTTGGATTTTCTGGAGCAAGAAAATTATCGCTCTTTAAGTAAGCTGAAATACACATCACATCACTTTTAATACCACTTATTCAATTCAAGGTCATAGTTGCCCAAAATATATTCAGGGACATCTTGGGCGCAAGATAGGATACACCCAGGACAGGGCGCCAGTCCATCACAGAGCACACACAGACACAGACATACTCAAACCCACACCAGGGCCACTTCAGACTGTGGAAGGAAACTGGAACACATGGAGGAAACCCATGCCAACAGGGGGAAACCATACAAACTCCAGACTCCACGCAGATAGCACCTCAGGACTCCAGCTCTGAGAGAAAGCAGTGTTTCTACCACTCTAAACACATTAATTAAGAAAAAAAAGTTTAATGATTTGTCGATTTGTCAGCTTAAAGTGAAATCTATCTTTTTTCTCAGATGTGGTGTCTAAGACTGACATGGGTAAATAAAGAGAGCACAACTAACTCTTTGAAATCACCATTGATGTAATTTCAGATTTCAGTCACCAGACATTTATTAGATTAATAATAGGCATTTTTAAACTTTGCACAACTAGAGCAACTAATATTCCCTCACCACAAGTGGCGTATTAGTAATGAAAGAATTATTACTAATGGCATGTTTCAGTATTAACAATGGTGAATACAGGTGTTGGAAAAGGAGATAGTCACCTTACATAATAAAGGCGATCATAATAAAACTCAATCTTTATTGCAAATGGCAAATTGGGCTTTAATATTCATATGTTAAAGTATGTTATCTTCAGTCTGCATTCCCAGTGAAAATGTAAAATAATAAAAAAGGTAAAAAAGAATGTTTGGAGAAATAATTGCAGGAAGAGGAAAAGGCTGATATTTAAATAAATGGCCAAATGGATTTGCCGGGAGAGTTGTACAGATGTTTTAACCAATTTTTTTTTGGTTTAAGTAGTGCTATTCTATTTCATAAGGAAGTCAGGCATTTGCTAAGGATGGATTGCAACCTTCTAATTATTTTTACAGAGAGCCTTATATTAATACGCAGATAATAGAGAGGCTATAGTTTTCATCCACTTTTATATTGTATAGATGTCAGAACCACTTATAGTTTGAAAAGTAAAAATTACGTTGGAAGGTTGGGGTAATTGGTAACACTAATTTAAAATAGAGCTAATCTGACCACTGAAATCAAAAGCTATTGTATTTAACCTACTGTAAATATTGTATTTTGGGTTGCAGATAAACCAGACAGTGGTATACACATACAGCTCCAATAACAACTTGTCATTTTAATATATTTTAATATTGATTCTGAGTACCTTTCCTCACTGTAGCACAACCAATGTTATATAACTTTTAATAGGTTGTGATATTTTTCCGTTACTGCTGTAGAGTATATGGAATAAACATTTAATGTGAAATGTAACAGATCTGACCATCATATGATTGTCTGTTTAACAGTCCTGTTAACTCTGAGAACACCACTCACTTGCATTAAAAAAAAGTGGGGCACTTTTCAGAAAATAAGAAAAATAAGGTCAGAATATCTAACTTCTGTACTACATTTATCTAGCTAAATTTCATGATGCAGTTACAGATACTATAGACAACTGTGGGTCAAAATTTTATAGCCTTTCTGTGAGTTGGGTCTAAAAATAGGTATCTGTGTCTCGGCCTTGAAACTCTTAAGAGATTGTGTAAAGTGTTTAATGAGCTGTGAAGGGCATTTCAAACACTGTAGCAGGTTGTAGGAAGCCCTGAAGTCCGGTGTCTGGGAAACTATTTGAGGTATTCCTTGTAGTTTGTGAAGCAGAGCAGGATTGTGGGTTGTGAAGTAGTATAGGAAGATATGAGTAATCCAGCTGGTGTTGTGATTTGTTTACTGTTGATGGATTTATAGATTATGATGGATGTGTTTGTATCCAGTATCAATTGATTTTTTATCATTATCTCTGACATTTGCTCCTAAAGCTCTACAAAAATATACTGTGCTACAGTTATATTTTTCTGCGACTGTAATCTTTGTGACATTCTTGGTAGATGTAGCACAACTTTCAGTTATTAATTGTTCTGCAGATTGATATTCATGCATAGGGGTTTTGTCAAATGTTTTATTTTTACTGAACGAAAATATTTATTTTAATTTTTTACCTCCTTACACAGCTAAAAAAGGTTTAGTAAGGAGAACTGGCCATATCATCCTCAGACGACATCTGATAGTACTTTGGCCAGCAATGACTTTAAAAAATGTAATCTAAATTACCATTTTTGTGGAGCATCTGGCACTGTAGTATTTTTGTTTTTCTTTTTATTATGCTGTTTGTTCATTTTGTCATCCTTTATGCCTGCAAAAAAATTAGCATTAAATGTGAACTATACAGTCTACTACTACACTGTGTTTTGAATGTTTATTTTCGACATAGATTAAAAGTAGCTGCAGTTACATTTGGTGCAGCTACTGTACAGTACCTTTGGTTTCTTCTTATAAGGCTGAGAACATTTCCAACCACAAGAAACTTGTCAAGTAGAATTTCATTATAAAAGTCTGTACACTGATATGAATCACTATAAGATTTTGCTTTAATGCTCTTCTCCTGTCTGTTTTTGCATGTTTCTAATTTATCCAGAAAGGTATTTTTCCTTCCTTCTGTCTTGAAATAACAGAACAAGGTACTAAAACCAGAGAGAGTTCAGAGGACATATTTATTTCACTATAATTGCTTGAATTAGACTTCACAGTATTGTGAATTGCATGTACATTTGAATTTGGTTTTACATACAAGATGAGATGAGATCACATTATTGGCCATATACAATTTCTTGCATTAGGAATTTGTCTTACCCCAGCTTGCTTTCCATGAGACACACAGACAGGGAGAGAAGCTTGGGGTCAGAGCACAGGGTCAGCCATTGTACAGTGCCCCTGGAGGGCCTTGCTCAGGGACCCAACGCAGTAGGATTCCTCTGCTGGGTGTGGGATTTGAACCGACAACCTTCTAGCCACAGGTGCAGGTCCTTAACCACAGAGCCACCACTCTGCCCCATATAATAATATAATAAGAACTGGTAGCAAAATTTTTGCAAAAGTTCATATGTTGTGCTATTTGATACAAGAATTAGTGAAAAAGTAAGTCCCTGTACTTTTACCTGTAGATATATTGACTTGGCTGACATCATCAGGTGCCAGCAATTTTGTGTGGAGTAATGCATTACTGGCATTGTTCTGATGAGTTTGGTTTGAAAGTTCTAATGCTAACATACTGTGTGTAGCATGTAGAGCAAAAGTGATTGGATGCATGACAGCTTATTTTACACATCCTTGACTTTGTACTTAGTTCATTTAGTGAAACCATTTCATCCCGTGGTTTAACAGTTGCTTCCAGATTTGGAGTGTCCTGTTCACTGTTCTTAGTGCTACAACCCATCTGTGAATGACAGAGATGGAAAACTATCGTGAGTCTCCAGTTTCAATTGCTTGCCAGGCCCTCCATGAACAGTTAACATGTGTACTCAAGCCCTATTCCGGATAGCCTTACTGCATGCTGCACTGTGACTTGACATGTTAGTGAACAGTGGTATTACTAGAATTTCATATTTCTAAACCTATTTACTTTTTTGACAGATTCCAGAAAAAAAAAACACCAATACAATGGAAATGTTATTATACGACACACACAGATTTTTTCAAACATAGCCTGAATTCAGAATTCCGGATCAAAAATTAATTTACTATGTGTTTCTTGATCTTCATGTTTGAAGGAAGACAGCTAAGCAAAACTAGAGGTACGTTACTACCGAAGAACAAAAATAATATCCTCAGGGAATGCTGAGCCTTTTGAGACATGTGGTGAGGAGGTTTTCAATTTCAATTGCAGCTATCAAATCTAATTTTGTTTGTTTCTAGTTTTTCTTTATTTGTTATGATGTTTATATTTAATTAGAGATTCATTGTTAGTCTACTATGTGTCTTCTAAGACACAGGATGACAGATTTCTGCCTTTTATTGTAAGCCCATACCGCAACCTGTGGTGGATTCAGTTCAGCAGAGGCTATGTATGTATGGCATGGCTTCAACACAGCCACTGGAATGTTATATTTCCCACTATTCCCATGAAGAGCAGGTAGTTCAGGCCAGATTCAGAGAAAAAAGCAGATTTACAGTCTTGGCTATTGTGAAGAATTTTACTTCCTGGTATGCATTTTAGCAAATAAAGAGTCGGAAAATTGGGTGGAGAAGAACGTGAAAGCTCGGATGAATGGAAAAAACAACATATAAAATTTAATGGGAGATGCATAAAGAATTTCCAGACAGGAAATGCAACTGACTTTGCAGGCCTTCATAAAACTAGATATGTACTGTACAACGATTCTTCAAACGCAGAAAAGGAAAAATTTGGAGTGCTGTTTTTTAATTATCTGGCTGTAATTTGACAGTAAAACTGACTGAAATTCACTTACATGCTGTGACACAAATGGGGGCTTGCAAGGTTATGCAGAATTTTGCTTTCTTATATAAATAGTTCATTCTGGTACTAGATGTTACACCAATTTATTAATCTAGCTATCAGAGAAAGTTCTTTCACATTTTCTTTAAATCCTACTTAGTTGGGAATCAGTGTTAACATTTGAGTTCCCTATTTAGTAAAAGGAAGAAGAATCACAATCCTTAATTTGCTTTCATCTGTGATTTATTAATTTATTGTAGGCCTATCTTGTGAGCAAATGAACATACATTTTACATTATAATGAATGCCAAAATCCACTAAAAGAGGAATACTTTTTATGTCCAGGAATCTACACTAACAAAACTGAAAAAATGCCTAAATTGTCATTGTGTTTTTGCATTAAACTGTAATTTAAAAATTGCAAAAATTGTATTGTGTAAAAAATTTGGGCCTCTGAAGTATATCATCTGAATGTCCAGTATCCAGTGTCCAGTGAAATGTTTAATCAGCCTAGAAACAGGATGTTTTTTTTCTTTTTTCAAATGCATTTTTTGCCCCTTACGTGTACAACATTCACATATTTTTTTTCAAATTTCAGGTAAAACAAACAAATACAGTATGTTAGGTCACATCAACATCCTTACATGTTAAAGTTCAGCTGACGTTCTGGATTCCTTGTGCTTAAGTTTCTAGATCCTGGCATTGTTAACATGCTGTACCCTGGACTCTGTAAGCATTGCCAGTCTTCTCAGCCTGGAAGTGAGTGGGCTGGCTTTGGTCTGAGGATACTGTGGTATTAGTCTCTGGACTGCAGGGTGACTGCGCTCTGGCTGCAGTCTGTGATACAGCCCACATGGTTTATGCAAAAAGCTGCAACTGCTGAGTGAAAGATGACTTTGTAATATACAGTGGATATAAAAAGTCTACACACCCTTATTGAAATTGCAGGTTTTCGGGATGTAAAGACAGAAATCAAGATAAATCATGTCAGACATTCTTCCGTCTTTAATGTGACCTTGCAACCAACATAAGTCAAGAGAAAAACAATAGATAATTATTAGGAAAATAATTTAAATTAAAAAACCTACAAGACCCTGGTTGCGTATTTTCAAATACGTTCAGCTACATCAACCAATACAATAACTCTTCTTGCCAGGTAACTAACTTCAAATAAAATGACCGTGCTTTGGAAAGCAGGGCTGTAATTGAAATCAGTGCAGTTTAGACTAGGTGATACTGATTCTGAGTGAAGAAAACCCTGAGAACCACTGACTCCTTGCGTTTCCTGAATGAGTGAGTTACTCCCACACATGTCCGGACTTAAGTGTTTCTGCTAAAATGCTCTGGCGTTTCTGTCATGAGATGGCTGTTCATATCCTGTCACAGTGTTATTTTGTTCACATTGCCCTGGCATTGTGCTTTAAACTTGCCTTGGTAATTCTTCAAATTACTTCTTCAAATGTTGCTTCAGATTCCTCTTCTGTGTACATCAGTCATTGGTTTATTACCTAATGAGGCCCTCTGAAAGACAATAGAAACTACTGTGCACTTTGGTCTCAATGTAGAGTCTCCGAATTCAAGAGAGATTTTAATCTCAACCTCAGGACAGATTGACATGGGACATGAAAAACCAGGGCAATCTGCTTTTCCTGTCAAGAGAAGTTAAGGGTATTTCTAGAAGCTTCTGGCCTATGAGGAAATAGAAAAGGATAAAAACAAAATCTGTTATTTGCCTTCCTTCACATGGTTACAGTTTATATTATGTACAACCCACTTTGGTTCTTTGAACTATTATGTAACAATTGTGTAAACAATCTTGAAAAAGGCGTCAATGTTTATATTAATGTGTTACGAATCTTTACAAAAAATATTTCCCAGTATTATCCAGATTCTTTTAGATCTTTTTGGTGATCATTGTGCTGTGTAGATAATTTAGTACATTTAGTGTGATAAATGTTATGATATTCTCCAGCTTATCTATCTTGGTTACCCACCCTGGCTGGATTTCTGAGGCCAAAGTGATATATAAGATCAAAAGTTGACGCCTAAAGCATAAACACACTCCCACCCTGTAGTTCCCTTCAACTTAAATACCCTTGTTCTAGCCTCTCTGATCAAACCGTTTGTGATTCCCATTGACCCTTGGAGTTTGGAGGGGAAAGTGTGGTCTTTGGCACTCCAGAAGGAAATCAAATCTTTCATTTATTAGTTCTTGTAACCCTTGTTGTTATAAGGATTTAAAATAAAAAGACTGGAATAATGTGATGGCAAAATAAATAAATGAGAAGCTTCAGAAAATGTAAATGTACTGGTTAGCATTATTTGTAACATGAAAGGCTTTCCAGACATTTTAGACTTGGCAGATTTGCTCTCCCTTTCTTTTTCATCAGCGGAATAACATTTCATCTTATTTTGTATATTCATTTATTACACGTACAGTATCCAGTTCAAAAGGGTCTTTGCCCTTAATGTAATAAAATTCCTTAGCACAAAAACTAATGTTACAGAAGTTTTTTGGGAGTGTTTGCATTAATATTTTTAATACAGTGGGGAAAAGCACAGGAGAAGTCCCAGTTTCTTATGTCTGACTGTGCTGCTGTCCTTTGCTTTGAATGCATTAACACAAATGTGGTAAATGTGGAGATATTTTTCTCATAATAAAGCTTAGCATTTGCAATTGCTTTGTGTGTTTCAAATGATCATACTGTACATAGGAGGCTTAAACTGTACAATGTGAGCCAAATGTTTTTTTTAAGGAGAAATGATGTGAACCGTGCCCAGAAGCGAGAACAACATTACCTTTTCTTCATCACCCCAGTCCGTGTACTTACTACAGTCTCACCATGCTTATCTGTGTCATTAGCTGGGCCATCTTGTCATTAAATCTGCAGTTTTCTCTGAACAGACAAATGGTTCCTCTTTTGCTTGGGGTACAAGTTTCTGTTGCCCAAACGTTATAACAGTCATGCTTCTCAAAGAACTCAAAGATGATCATGGCAATGGCAATGAATCAATGGAGAAAACTGTTTATTCTCTCTGTTATTATAAAAAGGCACTTTCATGCCATAAATGGCCCTCCTTCTGTGTGTATTTCAAGAGTGACTGCATTGTGATGTGCTGCAGGTTTTTTCCTGCCTGCTGATTTAGAGCAATTTACGCAAGCTTTCAACCCATACCTCAGCTGGGGTGAATTTTAGAATTTGCTTAGATTGGGGAGCATTGTGATAGAAGTAGCTTTATTATGAACACAATTCTATGGTGCAGGTGCTTTAATAAGCAACTCTAGGGAGAAGTGCTTGAAAACAGTCCATTATGTTTTTACATTCAATTAACTTTAAAGCACTGTAAATATTCATTTATAGTGCATGTATCATATTTAATCAGTTATGACATATACGGTCATAACGGTATAACGGTATAACAGTTTTTCCAACTGTCCAAAAGGTAGAAACATTTCTCTATTCATTAAATCTAAGCTCTCAATCTGGAAAACTCCTGTCAAGCAAAAGCTTTCCCACTGCAGAATATTCCTAGATAAAAATTGCAAGGCAAACAAACAAACAATCTTATGCAGGTTGCAATGGATAGTGGACTTTAGAACTCCATATACTGCTGACAAGTGTATACTGTGCTCAAGCAAACTTAAAAAGCACAATGCTCAGGGCTGTGGAATTCAGGCAGACAGACCTGTTGACTGGTTGTAACCAGTTTAGCTATTTATCTTAATGTACTTTTTACAAACACCCAGACATAAGAGTATGAATTTTGTTTTAAAATGTGCACATCCTTCAGATAGTATTCACTCCACCTGAACAATTGCAAATATTGTTGTATTATGACCTGATTTTTTAATGCATTGAAGTGATTCAAACAACATGCAACAATTTAAAGGGGGAAAACTACTTTTAATGAGTATAATATGTATGAAAAAAGAAATATTGTATGGAAAGATCTTGTTTACTTAAATATTTAACTCTCTGAATTAGTACTTGGTAGAAGAACCATTTGCAGCAATTACAGTTCTGAGCCTTTTTGCATATGTCTGCGCCTGCTTTGCACATTACTAACCAAATATCTTAATTATCTATAAATGTGTTTCTATTTTACATAACATAACAAAAATGTTTAAAAAAATTAAAGGAGGTGAATACTTTCTGAAGGTACTGTATGTTTTGCCTGTGTCTTGACATTTATAGTAACTCAAGATGTTGGCCAGGGATGTACTTGGATCATAAAATGCCTCCGAGAATAATTATATTTAGAGCATAGCTGGAGAAGATATGTTTTGTATCCCTGTTATGTTCTCCAGAAAGAGCCCATCCATAATTAAACTCATTTCAAAGTTTCGCTGAGCTGCACTGTGGCTTCTTATATCCCTACAGGACACTTTTAAATAGAAGACAGATCATTTTTATCATGTTCATCAATACGGTGATAAACTAGGGAAAAGAATGAGTGATACTCTCCATCTCGAGTCGTTCCTGTATTGTTTCCAGATTTTTTAGCAATAATGCATATCCACAGACTACAGAAAAACCTTGTTAATGAAAATACCTATAGTATAGCTCCACATCGCAACACCCACCCACTTTACAGTACGATGCTATGCAATGCACATGTTTAAACCACTCTTCATTAATCATCCTGAAATAGTGTGAATAACAAGCTCTTCCAGATGTCAGTCGTAATTTTTTTGTAATGGCCAATAAGATTAAACATCTGGGGAATAGCAGAAAAAAAGTGCATTAATTAGATACCTTGTATAATTTGTAGAAAAACACATAGCACTTAACCATCCATCAAGCTGAGTCTAGTTATTTTCTTTTAATTTCAGTTGTTTTTGCTATCAGGTTCCCAGATACATTAAGGTTAAACAAAGACCTAATTGATAGACACAGTCTTTATTAGAGGGTGATGGATGGGAGAGTAAGATGTGTTTTCTGTCATTTTTACAATTTCTGCACTCAGTTGCACCACTGTATTAAAGCTGTACCGTATATTAATCTGGATAATGCTTCTTTGACTGTAAGGAAAACAGTGTTCAATAATGTTCCTCATTACTCAAATATAAACAAGCAAGATTTGATTTGAAGAATGTAAGCATTTAAGTAAAATATTAGGGTTAGGCAATTGCTCATATTTTGAACAATATATGAAATCAACATCGTTGCTTTATTTTCAATACATCCACAGCCTAAAGGTCTGTGAGGTCTGACAATAGGAGACTGCATCGTTTATCATTAATTATTACTTAGAAATAATAGTAATATTATTATTATATAATTAGTTAATTGGTTGCTACAGTATATTATTACTTATTAATAAGAAATAGTACCAACTTTGCACATTACTAATCAATATGTAAGTAAGAAAGACATTTTGTGGCCAGGAATACAATATTAGTTGTAGTCTCACTATGACATAAACACATAAGAAATGTTAAATGAGAGGAGGCCATTTTGCTCATTTGTGTGCTAATAGCTAATTTAATAATAATAATAATTGCTTGTAATTTTTTTGTAAAGAGGATGAACCTGGGGCAAATATTTAATGAAACAATTTGTGCTGACGGAATTTTTAATGTAGATTTTAACCACAGAGAAAACCACAAAGGGATAATTATAGTATTAATTCCTTACACTTATAGAGCGCTTTTCTGGACACTCCACTCAAAGCACTCCAATGTACAGCACCCACTTGGATGATGTGCCAGAACTCTCACCACACACCACCTATCAGTGGGGAGGAGAACAGAGAGATAAAGCCAATTCATACTCTTTTCAAGAAAGGCCCTGGCATTTTAAATGTTGACCGAGATCATCCGATGGACAGTGCCTTATTTTACAATATGGTGTCCCCATCACTATACTGGGACATTAGGGCCCACACAGACCGCAGGGTGAGTGCTCCATAATGGTCCCTAACTAACTCTTCTTCCAGCAGCAATCTTAGTTTTTCCCTGGAGGTCTCCCATCCAGTTACTGAACAGGCTCACGCCAGCTTAGCTTCAGTGTAATTACAAATAAAAATCTAGAAAAACAATGGGTTGCCAGTTGTGAGTTGCAGGGTGACATACAGTAGCTGTTGACAAAAGACTACAAAATTCAGTTCTTTTAGTCTGCTAATGTTCATATATAAATTTGAGGATGCCAAAAGACAAAATCTATCTAAGGTATAATTTTGCCAACTCAAACAAAAATAATATAATGGCAGAAAGCTACAAGATAGGACACTGTTCCTGTCTCTGTGTGATGTGTTGATGAATTACATTTAAGTAGCACATCATTCTATGCTCAGTCGACACATTATCATTTCTATATACTCTTAAGCATGCCCAGAAACTTAAGGTTTATTGGTTTATACAGCTGGCTTAGCAAATGACTGCAAGTTAAAAAAACACATCAGGTGATCAAATACAAAACACAGCTTCCTAGATCCCCGCACAGGTTGTGAACTAAATGTTTCAGTTATACAAGAATCCAGTTACTGTGAAGCATCCAAAAACTTGGTATGCTCATTTCATTATAACATTGATTTTAAACCATTCTGACTGTTTAAAAGACCATCAAGTTCAGATCAGGTTATTCTTCCTGTGAGTTAAAACTTCCTGGCACAGACAAAGATTAGACTTATATAATGATACAGTAAGTAATGTAATTGCTCGACTAGACTGAATATAAAGGGCATAGCATATGAGGAGACTTCCAGACAACTCATTTCTGATGAAGTAACTCCCAGTGGGAAGAATTTTCTTTGCAATTTTCTACATTTGCAAATGTTAAAAAACAGGTTTGATTTAAGAATCCTGGAAAGTTTAATGGAAGTATCATATAGTTCCTGTAAAAACTGCCTGAACTCATTACCTTTAGAATGTCTGCTAACATAGCAGTATTGTCTGCAGCTTTCAGAATCTGTTCCTTCTTAGCTCTTGGATCCTCGAAAACATCTTTAATAACAATCTGTCAGTTTTTTTCCTTCTTCCGTGTTTTACCCTGTAAGACCCAAACCTCATTTGAGATTTTTCAATGTGAGTACAA